>NC_092811.1:125102410-125208494 GCF_040954645.1 Diabrotica undecimpunctata
CATATCAGACTCAGTCGCCACACACATTGCCTCAACATCTAGGCAACATAGGAATCGTGAATACAAGACGAGGATCAAGAAATATCGGAAGTATTTTAAACACCTTCCAAATCAATCGAACAAATAATCAAATCAAACGAATGACTCCCAACTGTGACAAATGAAAAAAAAATTATTGTTGTCATTGTTCTGCTGTTGTTGTTGCTGTTAAGTTCATTATTCACTATTAAAAATATTCACAAATGTAAAAAGCTCTGTTTTTATCTATCTTAAACATAATCGCCAATAAAATAAAAACATCAAAAGTTATATAAAACTTATAGAAAAGAAACTATGAACAACAAAAATATGAAGCTATGGAGAGAGACCGGCCCAAACCAAGCTCCAGAGAATTCTATAAAGCAATTTCTTCTGAAAAAGGAGAACATAGAACGAACTCCATCCATACACTGAGAGACAATCAAGGCTGTATGATAATCGACGGTAAAGAAGTAACTGAAGAATGGAAAGAGTATTTTAGGGACCTTCTAAACATCATACAGGAAGAACAGCACAAAGAAGAGATCTATATAACAGCGGACATGCCCGTCAAAAATCTCTCCTTTGAAGAAACCCAAAAGACCTTAAGTAAGCTGAAAAATCACAAAGCGCCGGCTACGGACGAGATACCAGCAGAACTTCTGAAATATGGTGGAGACGCACTACATCGCCAAATCCATCAGCTAATAACGCACATATGGTTAGAAGAAAGGATACCAGCACGATAAAAGGAAAACATAATAGTGCCCATCCACAAAAAAGGGGACAAAACGCGTGAATTATAGAGGAATTTCACTCCTAAACACAGCATATAAAATCCTCTCAAACATTATTCTTAGTAGACTAATCCCTTATGCTGAAAATGTCCTAGGCGAATATCAAGCCGGTTTTAGGGCAAACAGATCAACAATAGATCAACTATTTATGCTGAGACAACTTCTAGAAAAGGGATGGGAGTGTAGCAGACCCATACAAAATCTTTTCATAAACTTTCGACAGGCAATGCCATGGCGGAGTTCTCAATACCAAAGAAACTCATTCGGATTACCAAAGTCTATATGGAGGGTGGAATATCTAAAGTACGTGTAAATAATAAACTATCTGGCAGCTTTGAAATTAACAGTGGACTCAAACAGGGTAATGCGTTATCTCCACTACTTTTTAATTTATTAGAGAAAGCCATGAGGACGCCCGAAATAAAAACAGAATTGCTATCGGTTCAAGGTCCCAAGCTATTACTCGCATATGCAGATGACATAGATCTAGATCTAGTTGCCTATCCACGAAAGACATCTTTAACAAGGTGGAAGGAGTAACAAGTGAAGTAGGGCTGAAGATTAATGAAGAAAAGACGAAATATATGTGTATAAATAGAACGACACGAAGAGACAGAATAGGACAAAATGTGATGGTCAACACCTTCAATTTCGAAAGAGTACAACGTTATAAGTATCTGGGAGCCATAATCACAGCTGACAACAATGTTACTGAAGAAATAAAAGACAGAATCCAATCTGCAAACCGCTGTCTCTTCGCACTGGATAAGCGCATAAAATAAAAAAAGCTTACAAGAAGTTCAAAGATCAAAATCTATAAATCCATCGTCATACCTGTAATAACACACGGATGCGAAACGTGGCCCATTACCAAAACAAACGAAGAAAAGCTCAGACGCTTTGAATGAAAAATACTTAGAAAAATTTTCGGACCTCACTATGACATCACCACAAACCAGTATAAGATCAGAACTAATATCGAATTAAAAGCACTCTACAATGACGCCGATATTGTCCAAGAAATTAAATCACAACGACGAAGATGGGCAGGCCACGTGCACAGACTGCATAACGAGAGACTTGTAAAGCTGGTATGGGAGGAGATTCCCACAGACAAAAGACCACTCGGACGTCCCAGAATGCGATGGACAGATAACATCCAAGCAGATCTCCGGAAAATGAACATTCCATTTGACCCCAGATTGATGGAAGACCGAACAAATTGGAAAAAAGTTGTACAGTCAGCCAAGACCCACCCAGGGTTGTAGCGCTACGTGATGACGAAAAGTTATAGCATTTCTAAGTCTTGGAAAACATTCCAACGAACAAAAACGCTATTGTCCAATTTCCTTACTGAACAGTTTATATAAAATGATTGAAACACTGTTATATAAGAGAATCGGTTCTCACCTACTCGAAAGATTTTCCATAGAAGAGGATGAGTTCTGTCAAAACCGCAGCTGTACATTGCCGACAATACACATTGAAGCTGGTTTTCAAAGAAAACAAAAAGGAAGAAGCTTCCGTCGTCTTCATAGTTACAATTCTTGGCAGTTACTTTCATAAATAGTGATTGCTGCAAATTCAAACAAGGCGGAATCGTACTGTGTATATCTGACTACTAATATGGCAAGAAAAGAACTTAATATAACCTTTGAAAACTAACGTGTAGCTCACAAAAAATTCCCGAGGTACCTGACTATCACATTAGACATAATGTTGCCGTTAAAAGATAATATAACAAAACTTTCTGCTGAAATTGGAATCAGAAACAATATCCTTCAAAAGCTATGTGGCTCTACTAGAGGAGATTCAGCCAAGATTCTGTGAATATCTGCACCTGTTCTTCTCTTTTCAGCAGCTGAGTTCCTGGTTGGTCAAATAGCGTTAGTTTACAGTAGGACATATTAAAATTAGCTGGTTAATTAGCTAAAATCGTAAACAGTGAAATAAAATATAGAATTAGCATAACTCATAAATTGTCATCTGTACAAAGGAGTCACTTATCTCTGGTAATTCTTGGCTGTTAAAAAAGCAGCAGCGAAGCTCATTGCAAGGTAGAAAATTGGGGTCGGCGCGCATAGCTTGGCATCACGACGATTAGGAAGAATTAGTTCGCGTTAAATTGGAGATGCGCACATCGTGCATGTAGTAACACAATAAGTTAATAAATAAGGTGGCTCTGATTTAGAAGCGGTGTCTGGTCTTTAAGATTCGAGAATAAGCTATAATTGGATATGTTGTTATATTTAGGTATTTTGATCTTGTTTGGAAATTCCACTTAACAGCTTGATTATATTCTTATTCAAGCCATTTACGTAGGATTAGCTTTTTGTAAATAACGGGATATGTTGATGTGTTATCACATTTTCTCTCATTACCTTGAGAATTTTACTAGGATAGTTGTTATTCAAAAATATCTTCTACATATAATTTTTTTAAATTCTTTTATAAGAAAATATCATTGCTAATGTGAAAAATTTTGTTATTTATCGCAAAAACAGTGTTATATTTTTGGCTTTTTGAGTTCAGAGATAAAAATATACATTGATATCGATTTCTAAATTTCAAAAAAATCTTTTAAAATTTATATACGCAGGCATCTGCTTTAGAATAACGATATAAATAAGGCTACTTTTGTAATCCAGCGAAAAGTGCGTCATAGCATTTAAAGTGATTTCAAGAACTGTTAATCATCAATAGATTTGAAAGGATAAATATAGGTATAAGAGTTTTATGAAACAATGAACATTGAAAATTAACATATAGTTTCGGGCTTTTCCTAATATTAAAATTTATTTGTAAGCGATTGTGCCTAGAGATAAGTAGTAAAGATTAGGATTTTAGTCATAAATATTTACATACATTGTTTAGAATAAGAAAGTGGGTAAATTGTTTTTCTATGCAGTCAAACACAATAGATTTAGATATTGGTTATTTCAAAGGTGCTAGAATGACGTAGATTATTTGTCAATGAGAGACAGGTAGATATTTTGTTTGTATAATAGGACGAAATGAGAATAGAAAAAAATAGGAAGGAGGGGCAAGATATATAGTTTCTTGAAATGTTGTAATTGATCAAGAAGAAAATTCTGAGGAATGGGTAGGAGAGGAAACCGAGTAGGGATTTTGAAAAAAGAAACACTATATTACGAAAAACATTACGAGATTTGTAAGAAACACTACATTAAGAAACATTAAGAGATTTGAAAAAGAAAAGGTGTTTTTAGTTTCTTCGTAAAATTATAAACAAAAAATAACTACTGTTGTTTTTTGCCAGTGAGTATAGTGAGTAGTAAAAGAAAGTTCCTTCAGTTTTATAGTAGCAGCCAAGCAGTGCAAGCAGAGATTTCCAAATACAAATTATTTGAGGCTAGGCTGTCTATGTCTTCTTTAGAGGACACCAAATACTGAAAGTTAGAAGCAGCAGCAAATTGAAAATTTCAATTTCGATAAGAAATAGTTTCTTTGGGCAAAGATCAACTTAGCAGGAGAATAGCTGAACCAGGAGGAGTGAGTACCATAGAAGAAAAAGTTTCAATTTATAAATTAATTTTTTTTTCAATTTTCAAGAGACATTCACATTGAGTTTAGTGTGGATTAAAAATATTGTATCGGTGACTAAATAGACATAATTTTTCCATTAATTCCTAGAACCAAAGATCACGTTAGAAAAATATGATCTGTGTGATGTAGATGTTGACAATTTATGGTATGATTTTAGACATTCTGTTAGAAAATTATGTTTTTATATAGCAGGTATATTAATCTTATGTTAATACATAATATTGACGAATTTTACAATTGATATTTTTATTAATCTTATTTCGATTCAATATGTTGATGAATTTTACATTTGACAATGTTTTTAATATTCTTTTGTTTTTTGTGAGGCCCAAATACACAATAGTTTTAGAATAATATTTTTTAAGTCATTTAGCAGTGACAATAGAAATAATGCCCACACTAACCGTACATTTTTTCTACAAACTTACCAGTTGTTTTTGTTTCTGAATTTAAATTCCTAATTTTAATTCATGAGTATACTGTTAAAAGCAAAAGCAAATAACTCTGCATTTTAAATGTTTTTCGTTTTAGGGATTTTCTATAAACTCCCAGTTTTATGCTGGAGATCTAATGAACGTGAAAATGGTAAATTCCGGAAAACAAACCAAGAGGTAGGATTTAATGCACAAGCGTTGTAAACGGCGAGTAAAAAAGAAAATACTTTAAACAAAAAGTATATACTTGATGCGAAAAAGGACTAAAGCTTGTTTTCTTTGTATACGCCGCATTAGATTTTGCTACTTGATGTTCCGTTTTTAAGAAGCACAAACAATTAATGATAAAAAGTATTATGAAATTTGTTTAGTAGTTTCCCAGAACATTTTGTGAATACGAGGTTTTGTTATTAGCTTTATGGGTAAACAATAAAAATACGCAATAAACACTTATAACGAAATATATTTCAAATAACTATATACATTATTAGTTAATACAGGTGCGTGAGCTACACAAGCATTATATGGTTAATTCAAAAGATCAGAATCGACAGATAGTGTATGCGTTTTTAATTCTTCTTGCAGTTGCAGGTTGGAGTTTCTTTGCTTTGCATGTTTAATGAAAATTTTAGTGGTGAATGGGCTATTCGACCACCTTTAAGCAAAGTTGCTGCGATCCCCGACGAAACGAGTGCAAGTGCAATTTTATTTTGTGAGCGAATTGTTGCTAATATCAATAAAACCAAACAAGTTTTTCCTGTACCACCAGGTACATCTAAGAAGTAAATCCCTCCTGTTTTATCATTTGTTACTTTCATAACTGTATCAAATACATACTTCTGTTGTTAATTCAATAGTGGAAGATTTGTTTAAATTAATTCTTTCAAAGTGTTGAGATCATACAGTTTTTATCAGTGCAACTCTTGGTTAAAAGCATTATGCATTGGACGATTGGGCGCGGTCAGGCCTAATTTAAGTAATAGTTTGTTTGACATCATCAAGCACATGTCCTCAATTGAAATCAATGCTTCATTGTAAATTTCTTCACTTATTTGTATATTTGAATTTTCCCTTTTAATCTGTTAATTACTATTTAAATGGGAATAAGCCACAATTAAAGGTTAAAATACGTGTATTGACGTTTCAATTTCCACTTCGGAAATCGTTCTCAAAATACAAACATTAGTAAATTAAACAAATTTTGTTTTTTGTTACTTAGTGAAAAATTCTTCTAATAATTTAATTTTATCTGACTCATCTATATTGACAATTCAGACATACATTATACATTTTAAAGTAGACGACTTTAAAATGATATTGCCAATATTGTTGAGTTGCGTTCCTGGGACGACTTTACTTATAAGATAGTTCATTCTATTACATGAAATCAACTTTAACGTGAGAATATCCGTCAGAAAAGATCATAACATGTAATTCGTCTTTAAAAAGACAAATACATGCCATGATGACAGTAAAATTCTCCTGTTAGTGATTCCATAGTAAATTATGAGGGAAAAACCAGGAAAAAAAACCTCATAATACTATCACGATATGGTAAGTATTTGATCGTGCATTTAGTTTACCTTCAATAAACACCAAATTCCGATTTTATATGTTTGTTATTTAAAAATCATAAATGATGTATTCTCTATATGTTACTGACTTACCAATACTGGTATTTTCCTTTTAATAACTTCCTCTTTCAATATGGGTAACCAGATCCTACTACATTCTGCCGAGGAATTCGCGACACAATTGGTCTCATTTAGCATAATTAGAGCCGCTTTGATTTTTCTCTTTTTACCATCCGTTTCTTTTAGGACTATATTTGAATCATTCCATTGAACCCTATGTTCATTATCCCATGCGTGTTTACATATTTGAGATCTATCAAATTCTCTATTTTTAATATAGGATTGATGTTCACTTATTCTAACATTTAATGGCCTTGATGTTTCACCTAAATAAAACTGATCGCATTCACAAGGTATTTTATAAATGCAATTCCTTGTCCTTTCTTGTTCATTGTTAGGTTTGGTTTTGGACAAAATAGATCTCAACGTGTTTGTTGTTTTGAATGTTGTTGAAATGTTGAATTTATTTCCTATCCTTTTAAGCTTTTCCGATAATCCTTTTAATAATTTAATACTGTCAAAGGGTCTAAACTTTGCTGTTACTCAGCCATCCATTTCAAAATTAGACATAATAAGCTCAGTGGAAAAAATATCTCAATGTTATCTCAATACCAACCCACGAAAAGGAAGAATACAGAGTATTATGTAAACTTGAATTGGAAAAGTCTATTAAAATTGAACAAAACATAAGCAAAGAGGAACTAAAGTCTATAAGAACTTTAAAAAACGACGACTCCATAATCATCCTACCAGCAGACAAGGGGAATGCAACTGTGGTAATGGATAGAATTCAATATGAAAACAAAATTAAAGATCTAATAATAAACGGACCTTATACAAAATTAACAAAGGATCCAACAAAGCCTTTGGAAAACAGAATATATAGAACTTTATTCAAGTTTAAAGATTGTTTACCCAGTTATCAGAGAAGATTAATTACACCTCATTACAGTAAGACCCCTCATTTTTATGGAGTACCGAAAGTTCATAAAACGAATATGCCACTTAGACCCATTTGTAGTACCATGAATTCTCCTTGTAGTGAACTATCAAAATTTTTATTAAATATTTTAAAACCAATTGCAAATAAAAATGACACATTTATAAAAAATACACAACATTTTTTAAATAAATTATCAAATATTGAATTTAATTCAAATAATACTTTAGTAAGTTTTGACATAAATAGTTTATTTACGAATGTGCCATTAGATAAGACTTTAAATATAGTCAAGACAAAATTAGAGAGTGATGATACATTGGCAACTAGAATAAGACTAAATATATCAGCTATAATGGAGTTAATTACATTATGTACTGATAATACATATTTTCAACTAAATAATGAATTCTACAAACAAAGTTTTGGTCTAGCAATGGGCTCTAGTTTATCTCCATTATTAGCCGATATATTTATGGAAGATTTTGAAACAAATATTATTTCTACACAAAATTTAAAACCCTCAGTATGGTGGAAATATGTAGATGATGTATTCTCAATATGGCCTCATAGATCAGAGTTGTTGGACACATTCCTAAATGATATAAACGATAAAGAAGAGACAATAACATTTACCATGGAAAAGGAATATAATAACACATTACCTTTTCTGGATGTTTTAATCTCTAAGAACGATACTGGATACGAAACTCAGGTGTATAGAAAACCAACACACACCAACAGATATTTAAATTTAAAATCAAATCACAACATTAATATTAAAAAGGGAATCATTAAATCCTTATACGATAGAGCCAAAATTACTTGTTCTAACGAAAATTCGTTCTTGGAGGAAAAACATCTGTTTTATTAAAAAATGATTATCCTTTATCGTTTATAAATAAGGAATTTTCAACAATCGATCGAATAGAACAAAACAACTTAGAACGAGATCCTACAGCATATACAAGGAATAATACGAGTAAAATACCAATACCACACATAAAAGGATTATCGGAAAAGCTTAAAAGGATAGGAAATAAATTCAACATTTCAACAACATTCAAAACAACAAACACGTTGAGATCTATTTTGTCCAAAACCAAACCTAACAATGAACAAGAAAGGACAAGGAATTGCATTTATAAAATACTTTGTGAATGCGATCAGTTTTATTTAGGTGAAACATCAAGGCCATTAAATGTTAGAATAAGTGAACATCAATCCTATATTAAAAATAGAGAATTTGATAGATCTCAAATATGTAAACACGCATGGGATAATGAACATAGGGTTCAATGGAATGATTCAAATATAGTCCTAAAAGAAACGGATGATAAAAAGAGAAAAATCAAAGAAGCGGCTCTAATTATGCTAAATGAGACCAATTGTGTCGCGAATTCCTCGGCAAAATGTAGTAGGATCTGGTTACCCATATTAAAAGAGGAAGTTATTAAAAGGAAAATACCAGTATTGGTAAGTCAGTAACATATAGAGAATACATCATTTATGATTTTTAAATAACAAACATATAAAATCAGAATTTGGTGTTTATTGAAGGTAAACTAAATGCACGATCAAATACTTACCATATCGTGATAGTATTATGAGTTTTTTTTCCTGGTTTTTCCTTCATAATTTACTATGGAATCACTAACAGGAGAATTTTACTGTCGTCATGGCATGTATTTGTCTTTTTAAAGACGAATTACATGTTATGATCTTTTCTGACGGATATTCTCAAGTTAAAGTTGATTTCATGTAATGGAATGAACTATCTTATAAGTAAAGTCGTCCCAGGAACGCAACTCAACAATATTGGCAATATCATTTTAAAGTCGTCTACTTTAAAATGTATAATGTATGTCTGAATTGTCAATAGATGAGTCAGATAAAATTAAATTATTAGAAGAATTTTTCACTAAGTAACAAAAAACAAAATTTGTTTAATTTACTAATGTTTGTATTTTGAGAACGATTTCCGAAGTGGAAATTGAAACGTCAATAAACGTATTTTAACCTTTAATTGTGGCTTATTCCCATTTAAATAGTAATTAATTTAAAACGCCACAAGAAAATAGCTTCAGAACAATATTAAGAAACCTTTTAATCTGTATTTGATACAAAATATCATCACACATATTATATTTGTACTTGATCCACAAACCATTTGAGTTTGATGGGAAGCATGTAGATATGATTATAGAAAACAATGTTCGTATTTTATGAGCTTGTGATGATATTACAACAACATCATTGATCACAATGAGCGTCATTTTCTAACAATTGCAAACGTTGGCAGGCTTCTCTGTATGATCCACACAAATCACCATTAACAGTTCGTAAATGTTGGAATGATGTTGGACCACGTACATTGATGAATAGCAGTAGTAAATAAAAACATCATCATTGCTTGGAGGTACTGAATAAATTCGACCAATCGCATCGGTAGAATATACATCTGGGTATCCTGGAACTGGTTTTCCTTGTTTTCGTCGTATAAATCTCCTTGAGGATTGATTCCAAGTATAATATTTTGGCATTTCAGAATATAACAATGTTTAAGCAAAAACATCGTTTTGACATATTTCAAAAAAACTGGTTAATGTAGTAGATGATGGCTGAGCAACTCTTTGTACTGCGTTCTGTGCTGTAAAATATACTCTTTGTCCATTTTCTAAATGCACAGCTAAATAAACAACAGTAGGGTGTCTCTCATGAATAGATAAATAGGAATTTAGTTAGAAAATATTTGTATGGGAAAAGGAAAAGGGCTGGTTTAGGGTTTTCCCAGAAATTATTCTAATTTTTCTCGCCGTAAAAACCATCCTTAAACGTCAAGGAACATTTTAAAAAAAGAATTGTTACGATTGGTCCATGTGATGTTGAGTTATGCGGTTACCAACACATTTTGCGATTCACTTTTATATTATAGATAAGATTGTGAATGAGAGAAGTACACCGACCTTTTTTTATTCTGAATGGCCTAAACACATCAAGTTAGAATCTATTGAGAGGGCATCACGTGATTAAAAACGACCTCACTTCGGCCATATTGTTAAGATTGTTTTGACACTTTTGACAGATCATATATGTTTGTTTACATTTGTTGTTTTTCGAATATTTTTAGTTTTATAATGCTTTTATAGAAACTGTAATAATATATTGTGATAGTGCATAATAATGGTTTCTTGTTCTCAACGTAGTTGCAGTAGCAGAAGCAATGTTAATAAAAAATCTTCAGGAATAACGTTCTACAGGTTAGTATACAAATATGTAAACAAAGTAATGGCCCGTACTTTTTAATAAATTAATAGTATTTGACTGTATTAATTTATCTTTATGTATAATATATCGTGTTTTTAGTGTTTACCGCGGGATATATAAATCATAGTTTATTAAAAATGTATTGCACTTTTTTAGATTATGATTAAATCTTCTGAATAACTAGTCATATTTTTATAGTAGTTTTAATATTATTGAGTCCGGCCATGATCCCACCGCCATATTGGTATCATCGTTTGCCACGCCTACCTACGCCGTTTTTAATACACACGTTAATATGCTCATAGCTTCTCCATAGATTCTAACTCGATGCCTAAACAATATCTATACAATGTACAGGAAAAGCCAACATCAGCTGATGTTCAGACAGTAGCCTCTTTTATACAGATACTGCTACTACTACAACTAAATTATACCTTAAAAATATTATTAAAATTAATTATTAATTGTAGGGTAAGTCGGGGAGAGATGGGCCATCGGTATAGACGGGCCATTCGTCATATTGCAGATCCTCTGTTTATTGTGAAAACGTTGATTTATAACATTTAGTCAACGACAGACCCTCTGAACGTGGTCATTGCGACGTGTATGCATAAACAACGGAGATTTTTTTACTTAATTATATGTTGTTGGTGAAATTTTTCTTTGGTGAATTTTCAAGTTGTGTAAGTTTTGACAAAAGGTAAGTTTTTTTTTATTATTTATGTATTCAACTGTTATATTGAGATTATATTATTAACAAGAGATTATTAACAACTGAACCTAACCTAAAATACCCTTATAAAATTTAAACTGTGTTCGATGGTGTGGCCCGTCTTTACCGAACCTTTGAGATAAACGGGCCACAGTGTATCGGTATAGATGGGCTAATAATAAGTATTGGGTTTGTATTATTTAACAATTTTTTTTAATAATAAGTATTATTAATTAATTTCTATATTGTTACAGGTTACAATATGCCTTCATATTATAAGCGGAAATCTACTGTTGAAAGAGGTAAATGGACGAAGAAGCACTACAAAATGCGGTCGCGGCTATCAGAGAAAATCGCATGGGACTAAATCGAGCTGCATTAGCTTATGGCATACCTCGAAGTAGCATACAGAGAAGAATGAAAAATAATGATCTAAAAAAACACAATCGTCTTGGACCTTATGCAACTCTTGGGGATGAGATCGAGATGAAATTAGTGCTGCATATTAAGAAATTGCAAAAGTATGGTTTTGCACCCACTCGTAACCATGTACTAACTGTGGCGTTTGAGTTAGCAGAAAAATTTAATGTAAGCCACAAATTCAATAGAAACAACAATTAAGCTGGTTTTGACTGGTTGCAGTCTTTTTTACGGCGCCATCCAGACATATCAGTGCGAAAAGGTGAAGGAGTTTCTTTGGACAGGGCAAAAGGATTAAACCACGAGGTAGTTAAACAGTACTTCGATCTGCTGCTAAGTATTTTAACCAATAGTCAACTAATAAATAAGCCGGGGCATACTTTCAACGTAGACGAGACAGGTTTGCAGTTAAATAACAGGCCTGGACATGTACTCGCGTCTAAAGGATCCAAGAATGTCCCTGTTATTACATTAGGAGAGAATGAGAAACGATTTCTGTGATAAGCTGCTGCAATGCTGAAGGCGTATTTTTACCTCCGTATTCTATTTTTAAAGGAAAAAATAGAAAAGAAGAATACGCGGATGGAATGCCACCTGGAGCAATGTTTGTAATGTCCGAAAAATCGGCCTACGTAAATGCAGATATTTTTTTACATTGGCTAAAAAATCTATTTATTCCTCGAAAGCCTCAAGGCAAAGTTTTGCTGATATTAGATGAACATGTCCCATATAGCAGCAGTGGAAGTATTAGAATGCGCCGAAAACAACGAAATTATAATGTTGTGCTTACCCAGTCATACCACGCATTTTCTGCAGCCGTTGGACCGAGCTTTTTTCAAATCATTAAAGGCTAATTTTTACTCGAGATGTCAAAACTATATCAGAAATAACCCAACAAGAAAAATTACACGTTACCAGTTTGGTGAGTTGTTAGGACATGCGTGGAAAATCTCAGCAACGGTGAAAAATGGAACATCTGGATTTGTTGCTACAGGAATTGTACCGTTTAATCCCGATAAAATTCCAGAGCATGCTTTTTTGTCCACAAATGAGAGCTCCTCAGCTATAGTAGAAGAACAAAGTAATACAGAAATAGATCTAAATATTTTAGATGAACCAGGTCCTTCACTTGCAGGCATTACTCCAGTCGTTGATGAAGAAACTGCAGCTGGTACGTCTAATGTTGAAGACTCAAGTGTAACACCTGGAAAAGTATTGGACACGTTATCGCCTGTACCCAAAATTGATGCTGCAAAAAAGAATGTAAGGGGGCGAGCAAGAAGAGTGATGGAAATTCTTAATTCTGCAGACAAAATTCAAGAAAAGAAGATAAAGAAACAAGAATAAAAAAAGAAGACAGTTCCAAAGCAGCAAAACAAAAGGCGTCAATATAAAAAGTATGAGTTAGATTCGTCTGATGATGATATGAATGCAGATGTGCCAGTTTTAGATGACAGCGAAGACGAATTTAATGAAAATGAGTGCATTGGTTGTGGTGATTGCATTTGATTTGCACTGATGCCATGACAACTGTACAAAATTTAAAAATGTTTGTGATTCATGTGGAAAAATTGCTAGTAAAAAGAAATAGGTTAACATCATAATTTTATGTGTTTCAAATTAGCCCAACTCTATTAATAGAAATGGCCCATCTGTACCTACGTATTGGTATAGATGGGCCAATAAGAAGTATTTATGTTAATTTCTATAACTTTTATATTCCTAAAGTTACATGTTTTTTATTTTGCATAATAAATATATAAACTATAATAAGTATTCTGTTCCAAAAATCGTATCATCACTAGTCAATTTTTCAAGTAATCAAAGTGAGAAAAAAAGTGGCCCGTCTTTCCCGGACTTACCCTATTAATATGTATTTAATACAGTATTATTAATTAAACGTATCGCTTCGAGAATAGAATATGATTGAAATGTCAAATGGTGGTAGTTCAGATTTTTTTTCTAGATGGCGTCGTTAGTTTACTAGAGACAAACGGTTTGACTTGTCATTGCTTGTCATCATAGTCTTTTATATGGATAGATTGCACAGAAAAGGTTTCTAAATATTGAAAAAAGGTTGATTATTAATGTCAAAGTGTCTGTTAATTACGTGAGGTCCGATTAGAAGATCCCAACACCGGCATATAATTATTTTGTGTTCCAGTTTTTATGTCTATCAGTATATATCAATATTAATTATTAATTTCCGTAGTTGAAATACACAAGTCAAATATAACAGCATATAATAAATGGTCAAATGGAATATGAAAACAGCCAAATTTCATAATTTACTTAATCATAACATACCAGAGTTAAATTAACTGCAAAATTTTATTGCTTTGCATGAATAATGAATTATGGTGATTAATGAATGGTGAACAAACAGAGATATTTAAACCAGCCAACCAACCAAATTTGTTGTTTGGAAATATACATATATCCATTGTAAAAAAAACATATTTGTTTTAAATACATTTTTGATAATAGAAGCTCTAATATAATGTCAATGAAAAAAAAACCTTCTGCACTGATTTTTATTAGGAGTTTGTGGATCAGAAACTCTAAAATTGTTTGGACACAAGACGACATACTAAAACGAATTTGTCACACAATTATTTTCTTTAAGTAAAATTAAAATCTAATGAATAATTGGATGGTCTCATGCCAGAGTAAACCAAAAGCCGAAATTGAAAGTTTTCAGGACGACAATGTAAATTATACAGGTGTTATAAAATATGTATACACAATATATTATTATCTTGTTTAAAGTATAAAAGGTTCTAAGACCTATACAAGAGAACAACATAGGCCTCTCCCAACTCCTTCCATCGGTCTCTATCCTGAGCAACATATTTCCAATTTGTTCCGGCTATTCTTTTAATGTCCCATCTCCCATCTCCCAACCCATCTCATCTGTGGTCGTTTACTTTCGTAAGGTCTCCAATGTTGTATTGTAGTATTCCAACGTTAGTCTTTTTGTCTAGCAGTGTGGCCCGCGAAGCTCCATTTAAGTTTGGCAACTTTTTGTTGCTATGTCCTCGACTTTTGTTTTGGATCTTACCCAGTCGTTCATCTTTTTATCTGACAGTCGTATACCTAACATTGCTCTTTCCATTATTCTTTCTGTTGTGGCTAGTTTATTCATGTTTGCCTTGGTTAGGGTCCAGGTTTGACATCCATATGTCATGATAGGAAGGATGCATTGGCTGAACACTTTGCTCCTCAAGTATTGGGGTATTTTGCGGTTCTTAAGTATCCAACTAAGTTTTCCAAATCCTGCCCATGCTAGTCTTGTTCTTCTAGTAATTTCCGCACTTTGGTTCTCTTTGTCAAGTCTCAGGATTTGGCCTAGGTAGATATATTCCCGGATTTGTTCTATCTCACTGCCATTTATAGTTATACGTCTGGGGTCATCTGTGTTTGTCATTATTTTTGTTTTTTTCATATTCATTTTTAGGCCGACGTATTGGGAGCTGGCTGCTAGTTTCCCCATCATAATTTGCAGTTCCTCGAATGTGCTCGCTATAATCACTATGTCGTCAGCGAATCTGAGGTGGTTTAACTTGTTGCCATTAACGTTAATGCAATAGGTGGACCAATTTGTAGTTTTGAACACGTCTTCTAGGGCTAGGTTGAAAAGCTTTTACGATATTACGTCTCCTTGTCTCACTCCTCTCTTAATGGGGATGGGATTTGTATTTTCGTCTAGCTGTACTATCATAGTTGCATTTTCATATATATTATGTATTAGTTGCCTATATCTCGAATCTATTCTACAATTATTAATAGCTTGTTCTATGGCCCACATCTCGATACTATCAAACGCCTTTTCATAATCGACGAAGGCAAGAAATACTGGTAGTTGATATTCATTTGCCTTCTCTATCAATGTTCTCATTGTCAGCAGATGGTCTGATGTACTATATCCTTTGCGGAAGCCAGCCTGTTCAACCGGTTGGTAATTGTCCATTTTGTAGGTTAACCTTTTGTTAATAATTCTCATAAATAGTTTGTATACTTGACTGAGCAACGATATAGGTCTATAATTCTGTAGATCACATTTGTCCCCTTTTTTGTGTAGGAGTATTCCTAGACTCTCGTTCCAATCTTTAGGGATCTTGCTATTATGGAGACATCTATTAAATAGCTCTGTTAGTACAGGGATTGTTAATATCTTGCTTGTTTTCAAGAGCTCGGCAATTATACCGTCGTGTCCTGGAGCTTTATTATTTTTTAGCTCTTTTAAAGCTCTTTCTATTTCGAATCCCTTTATATTTGGCAGTACTTCTGATCTCACGTTTTTTATTTTTCTTTTGACGTTCTCCTTTGTTGTTTCATTAGGCTGGCCTTGCGAGCTGTACAAGGATGTGTAGAAGTCTTCGATTTTTTAGTAACAGCACACGATTTTGTCTACTTTTAAGGCTCTTTTATCAGTGTTTGCAGTACATGGTTTACTTTGGCAAATTATTCGGCATTTAGTTCTATTTGTCATGAGAAGTATAAATAGATCGTCCTTTTTGTTTGTAATAAGGTTTGTGAACACATCATTAAAACTGAACTAACAATACATAAGAATAAAATAAAAAAATAATATTAGCAATATTTAGATCGCATTGTTCATCTCATTTTTCTTCTTCATTGTTATTGTCCTTCTCTTCTTCCATGTCACCTCCCAATACTTCAGTTTGTTGAAGTTTATTGTAAAATTATTGATGGCATGGTGATACGAATTGCAAAAGTGATCTGATATCATTAAGTTTTGCTTGATCAATTTTTGTCCTTCAGGGTAAATAAGGCTTAAGTTTAAAGAAGCTAGGTTTACAGGTCAACCTTTCAATCTCTTATTTAGATTTATTGAATAAAATTGTGTTCCTTTGTTATGTGTGTACTTGAACTCTATAACTCTTGGATGGTCTTGAGTAAATTTCATTTGTTTTATTTTTAACCATTCTTCCTTTTGTTCATCTGACTCTTTTTTGCGATTTACCAAATTTTGTTTTAATGCATCCATACTCTGGAAATCCTCTTTTTCCTGAATACTACTTTAAATTTGTTTCTTTTAACTCTTGAATTTGAAATTATGGTATGCTGTTGTGTAGGCACATAAATTTCAGGATGATAACTTTTTTTCTATATCACCAAAATCGCTATCGTTTTGTAGACATGAATGTCCTGGCTCAGCAAACTTATGAACTACTTCCTTTAGGTTTAAATTAGGGCACTGCACTACCATGTACATTCATAACGCGGCAATATTAATATTGCGGTTTTGGCCGCCATATAAGTCGGACCAAGGAATCAATATGTCCTTACGATCATGGCTATTTATGAATTTTAAAATACATGATCCCATTTCCTTGGAACCTCGTGAGGCAGTGCTCTCATCACAAACATGCATTGTCCCGACATCATTTTCAAAATTATGTATACCAAGATTGTAGCATGAAAGCTGCCTCTTATAGTAAACAACTCCTGTGGTTAGTTTAGGAAGAAGCATTACTTTCTGAAAATCAAAACTAATTACTGTAGCTTTCCCTTCTTTACTATACTAATCTTTACATCTTCATTTAGTTCTGAGCGAGCTAACTGTACTTTTCTGTGGTGTAGTTCCTGGTTTAGTTTCTTAGCCTTTAACATTGCTTCATCTTTATTTTCCTCAGCTGCCTTTATTTCAATATTCAACTTGTGACATGTTTGACCGGTATCTTTTCGTGGAGGTTTAAGATTAAAATCACGTGTGAATACTTTTTCATAAAGTGATTAGCTTGGAATTTTGTCGACATTTTTCTCTGTTAAACTATCAACATAGAGTCTGTACATTATTGACAAATGTAAATTACAATTCAAGTATTCTTTTGGGACTGAGTTCTACAGTAATGACTATAATAGGGAAACTTTGTATGTAGTTTTTGATTGAATCCATTGTGGATGGTGAAGTTTTGTTATGAGGCACTTTTTTCCCTCTAAGATCACTTAAATTTCCACTTTTTTTCTTAAGCAAAGCGCGATTTACTCTACTACTATTGATTTGTAATATTTACATAAACATTTTTTTGCATACTTTAATATCTCCGTTTTCAGAAGGGATATAAAATTCACGATTTTCTGTTTTTTTAACATCAGTGTTTTTACGACGTCTTATTATCATTCTACATTTTACAGCACCACTTATTATGCTTGTTTGAGTTTCCCAAGACTGTGACTCGTTATAAAACAAATAAAAAAACTTTCTTTTTGCTGTGCTGTAAGCTCATTTTGGCAATTCATTTTGCCATTGCAGGAATAGTCAATAAAAGATTTAGAGTGTATGAAGTATTGACATATTGTTTACCAGCTGCCCTTTTTTGCTTGCGAATATTTTTTTTTCCACTGCATAGGATTAGAATTTCTTTTCTTGTTTTGAGGCTCTTCCTGATCACTGGTATTTTCTTCATCTGTAAAACACAAAATTATTAATATTTTAAACACGTAAATATTTTACAAGTGACATTTCTTTTTTATGTACATAAAAAATACTTTCAAGCACACATTCACTATGCATAAGACAGACAATTTGCATTTTCTTTTGCCAAAGTGAACTATGTGATTTTAATTTTTTTTTTACAATTCCAATACAAAAATGATGGAATATATTGCTTCATTCTAATACAGATAGGTAAAAATCATGTTAGTACGTTGGTACAACTGTTAATATTTCACTAGCGCTCCCAGCGGACACTGATACCATAACATAACCATACTTTTATAATGAAGTTTTATGTTAATAAATATTATTATCTTACCTGATTCTGTAATATCCGAATCAGAACTTAGATGCTAATCATCTGAAGACCCACTACTAAAATCAGCGAGTTCATCTTCACTAGAATTTCTATCAACAATGTTATGACAATGTGAACTATGTGCACGGGAAGCCATCTTTGGACAGAATGATGGTTCACTGTGGCATATGACAACCAGTACTACCACCCTTGTGCTAAATATTTTCCAGCTAATGTTTTGTTTTATTCATATAGTTCATTTTGGCATAAGTTTAGAATTAAAGTTTGCCTTCTAATGGTAATGAAAAAGGAAAAACGAAGAAAATGTATATAGTTCACTCTGGCATGAGAGCATCCAATTATAAAAATGTAAATAACTACATTATTATATTGTATGTTCAAATAAAAAAATATTAAAAAATAATCTTCCCATGATTCTACAGCGCTGTAAAAATGCTAGAACATAAAACTAAATAAAAGTTTGATAAAATTGTTGAAATAACACAGACTTTAGTATTGCTACGTGCCACTACTGATATTGACTTATAGCTCCATGAGGACTAGAAGTCTTTTCCATAAAAATGTCCCGTGCAAAATAAAACCGAATTATAGGAAATAATTCCGGAGAGCGGATGTAATTATAGTAAATCGCAGTTATCTTTACTCTTGAACATGGTTTAGGGGTCTATTTGGACGGAAATACGTACTTATCGTCGGTCTCAGTATTCCGCTTTATATCAAGTATTCAAGTGCACTTTTCACGACGTGCTCGCATAACCGTTTAGAATAAAAACTATTTAGCTGACAGACTTGTCTGTTGAAAGCACTTCAAATTTATTTCGAATACTAACTTATTTTATATATTTGTTACAAGCAGATTCGGCCTATTTTAGTAATGAGGCCTGCACTGTTCTTGTCCCAATGAAAAAATAGAGCAAGACTTATAGTATTAGAGGTTATAAAATTCAAGCAGCTTGTTTTAAGAGCGTAGGCGCAAAATTTCGGGCCAATGCTTTTTAAATGCATTCATTTTTTTCGAATCCTAAAAAACTAATAAGTAATTTTAAATAATTTAAACGTAGAATAAAATAATACAGTATTACTGAGGGCCGAAAGTCCCTGAAAACTTCCATAATGTTTACTTTAATAAGTTACAGGGGTGACAAAAAAGAGAAAATTTAGTTTGAATTTTAATTTCAAATATCTCATTCAAAAAAACTTTTTGTTTATTCTAAGGGACTTTCGTCCCTCGGTAATAATGTAATCTTTCATTCTGCGTTTAAATTTTTCAAAAATATTTGTTAGTTTTCTCAGGATTCGAAAAAAATGATTGCATTTAAAAATCATTGTCCCGAAATTTTGCGCCTACGCTCTTAAGATAAAAAAACAAATAAGCGTAAACACCTTTAGGCTGACGTTTAATATTTAGACAAGACAAAGATGTCAATAAAATATTTGGCATTGCAGAAATGAGAGTGGAAATTATCCCACAAAAGAATAATAAATTAGTCCCCCAAACTAAAAACAGCCAAGCCTATGGACATACGCAAAATTGTTGTGCAAAGCAACTTTGATATAACACGAAAGATTGTTATAAGTAAAATAATTCACTGTCCCACTGTGCAGCTACTGTGCTCCCTAATCACGGGGAATATCTCCATCAAACCCATGGAATGCATGACACAGGGTGAAAAATGTTGGCTAAGTGATGATATGGAGAGCTGACAAACTATAAAGGATAGGTGAATTGCAATATCTAGCTTTTAGTGGGAATTTAGAGGGAATTACTACGATGAAGATCATCCAGAGAATTATCGTGGATGTTTAGTCGCTAAAGAACTTCAAAAAGTTAAAAAATAAGCAACTACGAAAATCTATGCTGCCTGAGGAACTACAAACGGAGCCCAAGGAGCCAAAAAACTTAAGCAAACCAAACTATTAATCAGAGCAGAAACAATAAAATCAAGAAGGGAAAAAGAAGAGAGAACAAAAACAAGAACTTGTTCATCTAAATATAATGACTGTTTGCTGATAAAGAAAACATCTAATTCTACCTATTCCTAGTCGATTTTAATCAAAAATAAAAAGACAATAACTAGTATTACCTCAGTCCAGATTGTCGACGAAAATAAACTAGTTTTCCACTTTACACGAATTTTATTGTGAACCAATTCGTTTTATATTCACCGATAAATATAAATATTTCTGAAATTCTAGATCAATATTCAGCGCAACAGGTGCCTAGACAAAAACAGTAAAATCTATTTTGATGCAATAAAAACCAGAACTTGTTCATCTCAATCTAATTACTGTTTGCTGATAAAGAAAAGATCTAGTTGTACCTACTCCTAGTTAATTTTAATCAAAAATAAAAACACAATAACTAGTATTACAGCAGTCCAGAACATGTTATTGTTACATATTATTGTAGTATTGATATTGATATGTATATATATATATATATATATATATATATATATATATATATATATATATATATATATATATATATATACATGACTTATGTGGGTCAAATTACCCGTTAAAATGTTCCATGGGCTTGTAGTCTGCAATCTGAGTCTTTCAAGAATATTGGGTAGATTATATCTGGCTAATTCCAAAAAGTCGTCCAAAAGAGGTATTTAATATGAAGTTAGAAGTAGAAATAAATAGTGGGATAAAAAAATTTCAAAAAAAAGGAAGAGGAAGAAAAAATATAATCAATAAAATTGAAGAAAATTATATAATAGGAGCACAAGTATTAAATAGGAATCTTCAAAATTCTTTCTTTGGACAATTTAATGGCTAACTAATAGAAACTGTTTTGTGATGGCATGTATATATAATATAATAGAAGGAGTTGGTCGCCGCCGGAGTCAGAAGATTTCCGGAGTGATTTACGCGAACTAGGGTTGAAAGGATGCAAAGAAGCGACAGTTTACGAGTAATGGATGCTGATATAGACCAGCAGAATAAGATATATAGTTATACGTAGACTTTGTTTTAAAGGTAAGTTTTTAACAGTCATTTTATTGTGGTTAAAGTAGACGTTTCGTTAACTAATTTAAAAACATTTACACTTAGTTTTTATTAGAATTTATTCCCTTCTTATGGTAATAAATGGTTTTTTTTTATTAAACTTGCTAATTTACAATCTGCTATTACAAGCTATTAGTAAATGTGAGTATTGCAAATACATGATAACACCCCCAATACTAACACTAACCAATTAAATTAATGTAGGATTATATTTTGAAACTAAAATTGAAATAAAAATTAAAATTTAAAATTGAAATTAGTGAATAAAGTCTGTTGGCCACTGTCTCTTCAATCTTCGTCTGACTTCTGGTTGGAGGTGTAGTTGTCTTGTTTCCTCGTTGGGGTGGGCTGGCAGATGTTCTAAATAATTTATTGTTAGTCTGCTGATTTCGGTATACCAAAGTCATCATGCAGTGTTTTGTTGCAGCGTTGAATATCATTCTGAGTATTTTGGATTGGATTCTCTGAATGATTTTGGTATTAGAAGGCTTTGCACAGCTCCATAGTTGCACTCCATATATCCATTACTGGATTTATTTATTACTGTGGCAAGCATGTTTAAGATCACGCTATTTT
Source organism: Diabrotica undecimpunctata (assembly GCF_040954645.1). NCBI lineage: Eukaryota > Metazoa > Arthropoda > Insecta > Coleoptera > Chrysomelidae > Diabrotica > Diabrotica undecimpunctata. The sequence continues at coordinate 125,124,576 of NC_092811.1, forward strand.
GATTTATTAGTTGTGAAAACATAGCTTTGAATTCATTAAGGAAACTCTTCATCATCTCTCTAATGTTACTGTCTGTATTACTTACATGTGTTCCACTTGTTATTTGATCGTAAGTTACATGATTTTGGTTGTATGAGTTCGTATTATTATGAACAATATTTACATTTGTTCTACCTATTGCTTGTGTGTAAGTTGCGTGATTTTGATTGCTTGAGTTCGGATTATTCTGTAATGTATTTCTGTTATATTGCAGTTGATTGTTCGCTGGAGTGTGCGATGATACTCCTCTTGCTCTGTTTCTAGTTCTACTGCTAATTAACTCTTTATATACCATGCATCCTTTTTAATTTGCGGTGTGTGCTCCATTATATATGGCAGGTGTGTCCCTAGGTTTTTTACAATCGGCTGACATGTGGTTGCCTCCACATTTGACACAGTGATAAGGTCTATTCGAGTATGTCTTAGAGTGTCCTTACAATTGGCACCTGGTACACTGGACAATATTATTTTTTTTTATACGGTGGCTCAGTAACTATTTTCGCGTTGTTTATAAATTGAATTGTTTTTATTTATTTATTATTTTCTATTTTCTAATATTTTATTATTTTGATTAGGTTCTATATCGACGTAGAACATCATTAGAGGGTCCTTACTTACTCTGTGTTTTATACTTACAATATTGCGTACTAAATGTACGCAATGTTTTTCTATTTCACTTTTTATTATATTAATGGGCACTGTATGATGTAGATTACGAATTACAACTATGTATGCTCTATCCTCTTTCATTTGGTACGTATGATGCACAATTTTTTTGCTGTTTAAATGTCTTACCAGTTTTTGGTATGTTTCAGAGTCCCGGGGTTTTTTTTATTGTGTTGTTTTTTAATACTGTACAATAGTATGTCTCTGTTTTTGTTACTTCCGATAGATTATTAACCATTTTATTGCATTTAGTAACACCGTATATAAAAACTGGTGGGGGTTTAGAGGTTGCTGGAGTTTAGTTGGTATTTTCTGTACTATTATTGCTGTCGTTTTCGTTTTCATTTTGTAGAATCTGAAATTTATTGCTGGTTACTACCGTGTCTTCGCTTTCTGTTGGTGTCGGAGGATTAATTGTACGTTTTTTGTTACTATATTGTATAGTTTGCAGTTCGTGGATGTTTGATGACTCAATGTCGCTGATTTCCCCTGAAGATTCTTCACTTTGTAACGTATGCGTCATCTCAATAGAATCAGAAGCTTCATTTTGAGGTGTAGATAATGTGGGATTTATTATAGGATTATATTGACAGTTTGAGGAAGATTGTGATAGTACTTGGTTAGGAACATAATATATTGTTGTTGGTGGGTTGTTTAACATTTGTGGTGAATTTGGTTGTAAATTATGTGGATAAAAGGACATTTGGGCATTCTGGTTGAATTTGCTGTTGCTGATATTGAATATTTATAGGTTGACCATTAACAGTAGCAGTATAAAAAGGTACACTCACCGATAAATCTGGTGGAGCAATCATTTTAACTGTTAAAACTGCATATTTTAATTTTTAAATAATTTATAAATAGTATATCCACTTGATACACAATAATGACAGTAAAAACGAGGCCAGAGCCCGTTTCACCACTATAAACTTTCGCCTAATAAATGGTTCGCGATTAATTATTGAAACATTTTTGAAGTTATACTTCTATACGCACGGTCGGCACTGGAAATTTGCATGAGAGTGAATCTGTGGAACCATTACATATGTAAGATAATGGGTAAGAGAGAGATAGAAGATATATTTTCTCTCTCTTCCTCTCTCGAGAATAAAAATTGATAAAAATGTTCCTTTTTCATATATATATTTAGTAATATATATATATATATATATATATATATATATATATATATATATAATATTGTATATATATAATATTATATGTATTAATATTATTATTTATATGATATGTTTTGTATTATTTAAAATTAAACGTTTATAATTATTTTAGGCTTTTGTATTTCAAAATATGACTGTTTTACCGAGAACTGTCAATTTTGAAATCCGTTAGTGTCATGTCTAATTGGCAAATCCTCCGTGTTTGGTTCATACGCTGGTGGTTGTGAGTTCGAATCCCAATTATGAATTTCCTTTTTTATTTTTGAAATGTTTAAAAACCTCACGTTAATCTTATTAAATATATGTAATTTACGCAAAAAACATAAATTTTAAAATAAAATGAAAATTTACAACATAATCCGAGTTGTTGGTTTTTTATTTTTATCTTCGTAAAGTAAGTTATATTGGCTGTTTTAAATAATTATGAATATTACATTTTAATTTATATTGTATTAATATATTGAATTATGTTGCAGTGTATTTATTGTATTGTAATTTTTATATTAATAACAAAATAAACAATGAATTTTACTGGAGAGTATGTGTAAATTTTTTTTTGCATTCAACTCCTTTTATACATATAAAAAAATTAAAATATACATTATCATTAAAATATTGATACAATCCTTCATTTACTATACTCCTATTACAGGTCAAATGTTTATATACAGCAAACGATGCACCATGTACCTATATAACTAATTCTTTTTCTCTTTCTGCTCTCTCTTACCTATAGCATTACATATGTAATGACTGTGCAGATTGACTCCTATATAAATTTTTAACGGCGAACGCGTGTATAGAAGTATAACTTCTACCGGCAGTCCCACTGGACTGCCACACCTGTTTTTTCTAACTAAACATATACTATATTATTGTACAAGATTACAAGTGACAGTTGACATTGTGAACCAGCCTTGCCAAATACAAAATTCTAATATAATCCGCCTCGATTTGAAATGTTGCAATATGAAAATCTTAACTATAATTAACACAAAAATTATAATATTAAGATTCACATAACCTAATTTCATTTCTAAGATTCATGAAAATCTCGGTACCTAAAGATTTAGTCAAAATGTCAGCCAAATTTTGATATTTAATCCATTACAACTTTTTTCTTAAAAATTAAGTCCTTTCAAAAATATTGTATTTCCATTGCTTACTTATTTGTATCATCCGCCATATTAGTCTTGGTGATTTCATCATAATTCGATAACGTTTTATCAAATCTCACATCCCTTGAACAAAAAATTTCATTACTTTCATAATTCTATAATTTATATCGTGCTTCTATAATCTCATCTGTAAAGGATACCTAAAAATTCAAGTAAAAGGTACCCCGTTACGATAGACAAAATGCCCTCACTCCTAGAATTTTTTTAACAATTTTTTTCATTGTTTTTGGTTCCACGTGATTAAAAAATAATACTCAGTGCCTCCTCGCTGACCCGCCAGCCCTTTCTGCTCTCCCGCCAAAAACGTCATTTTTTTCGTTTTTATTTTTTTATGTGGGCAATCGATTTGAAAATTTGTTATTATACTCTTTATGGAACAACTAGAACATATGTATAGAATAAAGTATTGTATATTATGTCTTGGTAGTCTCGTTTGGCTCGCATGCTCAGAATATCATATGTACATCATATAATTAACGACGCAGTAATGCAACGTTTACAAAAAGAACCTGAAGTCTTGAAATCCATTAAAGAAAGAAAGTTAGCATACTTCGGGCATATAGTGAGAAATGAAAATAAATACAGAATCCTACTATTGATATTAGAAGGGAAAATAGAAGGAAATAGAGGAGAAGAACGCCGCCGAATATCCTGGCTTAAGAATTTAAGACAGTGGAGAGGTATGGCCACCACAGACCTATTTCGAACAGCTGCTAATAAAATACGATGGGCCATTGTGGTAGCCAACATCCATAGAGGATAGGCACTAGCAGAAGAAGAAGTCTTGTTTTACTTAGACCAAAGCATTTCTTTCTAGTTAGTTCTTCTTCCAGTTCATATATTCTTTCAGGTGATTTGAGGAGTTTGGCATAGAAACTAATAATAATAAAAATATGTTGCTCTTGATATTGGTCCAAGGCTCATTCAGGATGTGTTAGCCATAACTCGCCACGCTGGCAAGTTGATAAGGGATATAGTGAAGGAAATTGAGGTTTGAGTACGATAATATTGGGGTTTGGGCCTAATCTTCTCGAAGTAGGGAGTTAAAGAAAAACCAGAAGCTCTCGTAGGCTGGATCGCTAAATCCCTAAACTACCCTCTATCATCTGCAGGAATCATAGAGAAATGTGTAACCGATATTATATTATAACTGAACAGATTATAGGTGCCCACAATATTGGTTAATTAAAACTAGTGGATCATTTTTTAAATACCGAGGTTTGAAATTTCTCTCAAATTGATTTATAACTTATTCAGTTCCATGCAATTTGACAAAAACTGCTCACAATAAGTTTTATTTGCCAAAAAATGCCGTAGTCAAGAATTTGTTATAAAATATTAAATACGGCACATATCATTTATGAGTTTCTTTGAGAAAAAAGAACACACTGTAAGTTTATATAAAAAATAATACAAAATATAATATGTAAAATATTAGTCAAAATGTTTTTAAAAAGTTTATATTTTAAAATTTTTTTAATCTGTGGGTAATTTGACGTCCACAATCTACTAACTTTGTTTCTTGTTTGGGCTACCATTTGATGCCTGTTTCGGATTGTTCGCAACACTATAAATCGATCACTAACAGCTGTGGTTGTGTATTTTTTGCCCCTAATTCGTCTTCTCACATATTCCCCAGTTTAACTCCAACTTGCAACATGACGATGGATCGTCGATTTTGATTTTCCAAATATGTCGACAAATATTACTGTAAGATCAGTCAGTTCTCATCGCAATCGGCAGGCTTGGACTGGCCACAAACACGATCGGGAACACTCCCGAAGTGCGGCCAAATTATTTTCAGAAAAACTGCCGGCTGACTGTCGGCAGTCGGCAGTTTTTTTGGCCGCCGTCTTCCAAAAAAAGTTTTACGTTTCTTTCGAAAAAAAAAAAAGGCATTTTAGGTTATGTACACTCAAAATACGGGTCTATTAAAATAGATAAGTTTTATAAAAACCTCAAATACGCATGTCAATTTTTTGAAATTATTAAATTGATTACATCCCAATAAAAAAAAATAAAATAAAAACAAATCTTATTTTTTAATCACAAAAAACGTTAAAAAATTAAAGGCTTAGAAAAAAACATGGTTTAAACGTGTTTTACTTACTTTTTAAATGTTCTTAAGGACTCAATTACTTCAAATTATATACAACCTATAAAAAAACCTTCACTTTGTAACATTTTTTTATATAATTAAAATATTAATTATTTTTATTCCTTTTACCCCCGTCATGATACGCTTATATTCGGTTTACCGTCTTCAAAATTTTATTGAATGCCCGGAATTTCCTTGCGTCCGAAAGGTTTTTAATCCTTTCCGTCTTAATCCGGGTCTTTTATGATAGATTTGTAAATATTCCGAAGGCTCGTATAGTAATTTTTCTGTAAAGACCCAATCTCGGGATTTCATATTTTATCACGTGCCAAATTACCTCGAACTTTCCGATAGCCGTTATAACCTTATCTTCTCAGAAATACATACAACTGGCCTATGACTTTTGAGGGGAGATATCCCTTCTTTTTCTTAGGTAATTTGGTAAAATTTTAGAGGAACCAAGTCACTTACGGGTGGGCATTCGTCGAGTTAAGACGCTTACTCACATTATCGTATCTTCTACCTTACCGTCTCTGTGCATTTTCTTTAGAAGTGTGTATACACTTGTTTATTTGAGTTTTTTTTGATCCTATACTATATTAGATTAAATATAGTCATAAAGCACGTTTAAGGGTAATTTAATTCAGTGTTTAATACCAGTATAGTACTAACTTCAGTGACTTAAAGCAGCAGTCGCCAGGAATTACTGTAAGTTAACATAATCTTAATATCTCCACCTATCTGGGCAAGTAACATGGTATGGCATCATATCATCTTCCATTATCTGGACGTATCTCAAATTCATACATGTCCTCAAATGTAGTTGAGAGTAGCTACTGAATTTTGCAGTCAATTAAAGAACATTCTATAAATTTTTTTTTGTTACGAATCAAATAATCGACTTAACCAAGTGCGGTTTGGTTAAATTTTTATGTTTTCACTTCAGTAACTTTTTTGTATTTTTGTAAATTTAGATTTTATTAATTTTTGTTATCTTTGGTGTTTGTTATAATTTTTTATTCAATTTTTTGCTGTAATATCTCGAGATACGCCAAAACTTTATTTGTGCATGATTGTGTTATACTTATATCTTTGTAAAGGTATTTGCTAATTATATTTATGCTTATTTTTATATGTATACCACCATTTTATAGTTGTTGGTGTATTTTTATTACTTGTGTTGCATTCAGCAGCGTCATAATTTTGTTGTTGTTTAATATATTGTTATTGTTTTATGTATCTATTTTATTTGTCGACTCCTAACAAAGTTCCCTGATATATTTGCTTTTTACCTTTAAATATAACTATACCTTTGACCAGTAGAAAGATCAGGCTGATTAAGTTTCGTAGGTAAGTAAGTGCAATACCTGATATATTTATATTTTTTGTTTATATAGAGTGTTGACCAAATTTATTGAATAACTAACTGTTGATATCTTTTCTTGGGTTTGATCTCTGAACCTAAATATCTTTCCTTATCTCTTTTCTTTTCTAAGGTTTCTTAATTTTCTCCTTAAACCCCAAAAAATTAAGTGGCGCCCTGTTCCCTATCTTATCTTATCTTTGGTAATTTTACCCATCTTTTTTTTTGTTTATTTCTGTATCTTTTTCTAATATCTCATATCGTATCTTTACTTATTTCGTCCGTTGGACCCATTCCTGGTTCCAAAAGCTAGTTTCGAACCCACGACTCGCTCTCCACCAACCATCTGGCTGCCGTCCGCAGTGTCTCCATTGGTGACCTTTCTAGCACCATCCAAAAAAGGTTTCCGAGGTTACAACTTCATTTATTTTGACGTCTATAAATGAGGAAAATCCCCCAAAATCCAGTTTTTCGTGTTTTTAAAGGTAGCGCATCCCCAAAATAAAATTATACGCTTATTTCGAAAAAAAAAAAAAAAATTGCATTTCAAGTTATGTACACTAAACTTACGGGCATAGGCATATAATAGATTTAATTTTGCCAGGTTTTTCGATCGCATGACGTAAATAACCAATGAGAAGATCACGTGGTCAATAAATCTGGCCCATTAAAAAGAGATGCACAGACTTCTTTGCGTCAGTTTTATCTGACGCACTGGGGAATGCGACTCTATTGCAGCAGTCAGTATATCTCGTATTATACCTTACCATTGTTAAGCTATATAGTAATTGTTTCAATTTTGTAAATATTGTAAATAAACAAATAAAAAAAACACTGACACTGGCAATTATTGTTGTGTATAAACCGAGTATCATGAACCGTAAAAAGTCTTCCCGAACCCCTCGAATATATGGCCTTCCCAAAATTCACAAACCCGATATTCCTCTACATCCCATTGTCAGTGCATACAACTGCCCTACACAAGCATTGGCCAAGTATTTGGCCAAAACCCTACAACCTTTCGCCGAAAATGCTTCATTCTTCGTCAAAAACTCTTTTCATTTCATCAAACTTCTTAAACAATATCCTTTATCACCGTCAGACATTCTAGTAAGTTTCGATATTGTCTCACTCTTTACAAACATTCCTATAGATGAAACTCTGAACATTCTGAAAACTAAATACAGTATCCAACAAGACCACTTATCTCTTATTAAACATTATATGTCCAACACCTATTTCATCTTCCAAAATCAATTCTACAGACAAATATCTTTATGGAAGACTTCGAGACCAGAGTACTATCCACATCAATGCTTAAATGTTGATGACACATTCGTCATTTGACCCCATGGCAGGGATGCTTTGGTGTCTTTCCAAACCCATCTGAATGGTATACATCCTAGTATCCAGTTCACGATGGAGATGGAAACTGATTCATCCTTACCGTTTCTCGACGTTATCATAAACAAAAACCAGTCCCAAGGTTTCCATTACGCTGTTTATCGAAAACCCACACATTCACAACTTTCACCATCCACCTTCACAAATTAATTCAGTCATTAATACCCTTGTCTCGAGATCAATACGCCTTTCCGATGATGCAAGTAGACACGCAGAGCTCTCTTATTTAAAACAAGCCCTCATCCAAAACGATTACCGTGAAAGTCACATCAATAATAGCATCCACAGACATCAGTCTCCCACTCAATCTCAATCCAAAGACTCAGACCCTTATCATAAGAAAGCTTTTCTTCCCGACATCAAAGGTGTCACTGACAAAATCGACAAAATTCTTAAATCAAGAGGAATTAAAACAATATTTGCCCCCCAACAAAAACTTTCATCCCTTTTCCGATCAATCAAAGACAACATTCCAAATGAACAGCACGGAGTTTATGAAATTCCTTGTGCGGACTGTCCCCGATCCTATATAGGCCAAACAAATCGTAGAATCCAAAATAGGATTTATGAACATTCCATTTCTGTTCGTAATTCCTATTCAATTTCAGCTCTAGGTCAACACCATCATCATACAGGTCACAAAATTGATTTTGAAAACTCCAGAACCATAGCCCCATCCGCTTCTATAAACCAAGAATTATCCGAGAAGCCATAGAAATAGAAAAAAGACCAAATTGTCTTTATAAAAGAGATGACACCATACGCTTACCTTCTACATGGAGACCTCTCATAAAGAAAATATCGTCCCCTCCATCCTCGAATCAAAATCCCTTTGTCCTATCCCAGCCCTAACCTCCACGCCAACCTCCACCCAGGCCACGTCACCATCGACAATATAAATGAACCGTCCCCCGTGTCTGGGGTCTCGGGAGACTGAGACCTCGAAAGCCCTGAAGAAGACATCAGAGAGGATGTCGAAAGTCCATTTTCACTTAAAGGAATAGAACACCATGTGGACTTAATGTTTTATTCCTCTACGCATGTGAATTACCGCCGCACATAGTGTTGCAAATCTCTTTGATGACAGGTAGACTGTTAGTGATATAATAATAGTGCTTTTGCCATTTATGGTGTGTTTACAGTTGTTTGTTACTAATAATAAGAATAATGTACCATAATTCTCGTGGAAGTTACTTGTTGAAAATCAGTAACCAAAATGTTTATGATGAAAATAATCCAATAAAATAGAGTTGCCATATAACTATACTAGCAAATTACACACAAGTACTCATAATCCAATGTTATTAATGCTTTATATTGTTATACTTTACTACCATAAACAACTTCTCTAATTAAAACAAGCACAGCTACAAAGATTCGAAATATCTAAGATAAACAAACTACAAACTTCTATGTATAACTATCAAAGTAAATCTTATTAAAAACAAAATTCTATACAACAGAATGGAAATTCCTATTAACGAAACTCACATACAACCAAACAATACAAATATTTTAATTAATATACAAATCGTAAAACAGCTGTTTCTATTTTCCTATTTTACCTAGTTTATACATTTTAAAGACAGGTTCGTTATCGACTAATCACAAAAAGCAGTAATTAGTCCAACCTTCAAAATATTCTTTGAACCAAATACTTGCAAATGAATCACATACTTGGATTTAATTAGTTGACAACAAAACATATAGAAAGCATTATAGACGATATCAGTAAGTAATTGGTAAAGTAAATAACCAATTACCGTCTGTAAATTGAACCATTTAAACGAAATAGGTGGATCACTTAATGAATCATTATCACTCAGAAGTTTCTACTAAAGGATCACACCCACATGAAGGCGGACACTGCCCATGCGCTGATAGAGCGAAAGAGAAACAAACTTAAAATTAGAAATCAAATAGAAATTAAAATTTCTATTTTAACGCTCTGGGACTGGCAGCAGCTATCAGACAAGGACAAGGAAAGAAAGAAAAAAGAGAGGAGTCTAAGATAGACCTACAAGAGAAAAGGTTGTTCCTGTGATAACAAAAAAGGTGTTTTTAAGTTAAGTTTTTCTTTTAACACGTAAAGTGCCATGGGGGACAAACGTTGTCCCCCATGTGCATAGGTCAGTTCACACTCCTACTCGCGTCTTACTGCGTTTGTTAGACAGATCCGTTTAAGATATATGTAAGCGGTGAGAGCATGTATTGAACAATATGGACCATTAATTGGTTTGGGTGTCAGAGAATTTTACGATAGGTTTGAAGAAGGATTTTCTACAATTAAAAAAATTAAATATTTTAGCATTTCAGAAATCTTTATTTTGAGGTAGATGCATGTTTTTTAAAATAACAAGGTAAACAATAAGATTTCAAACAGTTATTGCAATACAGTTTTATTTTGAAAGTTTTGTTTTTGGCAATTGTTCTTCCCGATTTTATTGAGAGTTCTGCGTGGCACACGGAACAGGATCGCCTTTTATCGGTTTCAAGTTTTAAAAGTCCTAAAACGTAGATATATACTTATAATAATATCATTTTTTTTAAATACACATTTTACCCTTTATGACTTCCTCGCGAAATTCTGTGATGGTCATTTTGTTATTGGTTACTTTTTGATGTAATAAATAGGAATTCACAATAGCAGCGCCAATAACAAGCTCGATTGAAAACTTCCTATACCATTTAACTCCTCTACGTAGAGGTGAGTTATATGATTTCATCTGATCTAAAAACAATTTTACGGTAACAAAAAAAATGTTTTGAAATAATAAAGTTACCTGATAAATCAATATAGGCCTTATGTTTGTTGTATTCCAGCACACTTTTGGGCTTCAATAATTCACCTGAACGTTTGTTGACCACCACCATTTCCGGTAAAAATTTTGTGTTTATCATAAGGACATCCCTCTTGTTCTTCCATTTTTCTACAAAAATGCCAGTATTGCTTTCTTCTGCAATAACTTCTTCACGTTTTAATTTGGCAAAACAGTTTTTGGGTTTAATTTTCTGTTGCTACGAAGAGTTCCAATTATATGGGTATTATTCTCTAGCAATTTATGTGCCAATTCTACTGATGTGTAATAATTGTCCACTACAATGGTTCTTCCGCTGTTTAGCAAGTCTCTGGTTAAGTTCAGAACAACCTGAGATGGAACAGAATGCTCTTCTGAAACCTCTTTTTCTCTTCCACAGTACACCTTTAGGTCATATAAATAACCCCCCTCCAAACACAGTTTAAAAAGTTTAATTCCAAATTTAAATCGATTATTCTAGATATATTGCTTAAACTGTAGCTTTCCTTTGAAAGGAACAAGTGTCTCATCTATAACAATATATTCATCAGGTACTATGGAAGCTTGAAAAGTTTCCTGTAACTTTGATAGTAAGGGACCGATTTTATGTAGCCTGTCGTTCATTAGCTTGTTCGTTGTTCGTAAAATGCCACATTTTTAACAAAACTTGAAAGCGGTTTCTAGACAAAACATGTTTTAGTAAATTTTGATACAAACTTTTTTTTGACCAGTAGGCAGAAAGGGAAGGAAGCAGAACTAATCACATCCACATAAGGCATCCTAGAAATGCTTCCATTTCATTATCCGTGGTGTCTTTCCAAGTTTGAACTCAGTGTTTAGAGGTATTTTTAGCTTTTTGTTGATGTGCATAGATATTGGTTTCCCGAACAAATAATTGAATAATTTCATCTGTTATCATTAGACTTCGGCAAATATGCAAATAAAAATGTAGAAAATATGCGCATAAATATGCACGTGTTTACCCGAAAATATGCAAATATTTTACAAAATATGCATACAAATAAATAAAAGAATCGTAAAATAGTAACAATTTTATTTAAAAAAAAAGTGTACATAACTAAATATTTCCTACTATTCATTAAGATTTACATTTATTTTAAGTAACTACATCATTTTTAAGTCTGAATAAACTTATTTAGAATTATGGTAACAATAAATGACCAAAAGGTGTTCAAAATTTTCTAACAAAAACTTGTGGCTTCTGTCTGAGTACATATATTTATATATGGAAAAACTTCGTTCAACATCAACTGATGTAACGGGAGCATTTTTCAAACTAACCAAAACATTTGGTTCTAAATTAATTGTTTCCGAAATATTTCCAGCTAGAACACTGACTACTTCAGAAAGAATATGGTAACCTTTATTTTTTTCCATAGTAGCTTCAAATTTTTTTAAAATATCTTTTCCAATATTACCTCTAACGTTCCGACAACATGACGCAAATTCTTTTATTAATGCTGTACTTTCGAACAATTGACAGTTTTGGTGATTCTAACTGAGTAATTGTTTTTTGAACAAAACTAAAATTTGATTTTATAAATGAAAGTTCTTGTTGAAGCAAGTTACTCTGAAAAGTTTGTTTAGAATCCAAAAGAGATTGGGAACTTTCATCTGTTAACGTATCAATTATGTTCTTTATTTTAACAAAATGATCTGCATAAAAATTAGCTGCTTCTAACCATGTTCCCCATCGCGTTAAAATAGGTTGTGGTGGAAGAGGAATGTTAGGTAGCATTTCTTTATAAAGTTGAATTCTTATAGGAGATTTAAGAAATACTTTTTTGACACTGGATATCATGGTATTTACAAGAGGAAACTTTTTTCGTATTTCCTCTGCAACTCTGTTTAATCCATGCGCTACACAAGTAACATGTATTAAATCTGGGAAAAATATTTTTAAATTTTGTCCTGCTTTTACCATATAAGGAGCAGCATCCGATAAAATAAGCAGTAATTTATTAGAAGGAATAGTTGTCGGAAGAAAAAAAGTTGCTAATGTTTCTTGTATAAAACGCGAAATTGTTAAAGCATTTGTTTTCTCAAGTTGCTGGCATGAAATAAGATGAGATTTTGGTAAGGTATCTTCTTTAAGAACACCAATCAATAAATGAGCAATATACTTTCCTTAGGAATCAGTGGTTTCGTCTACAGATATGTAAAAATAATTATCTGCAATTTCTTCCTTAATATTAATTAACACCGACGAGTATAGCCCGTTCACATTATTTCTTCTTAGAGACCGATCACTTGGAACATTAAGTTTGCAATATTTTTTTAGAAACGAACTAAAATTTACATTTGCTAATTTTGAAAGCGGTATGTTTGCAGACACTAATGCGCGACACAAGTCTTCATTAAAAGTTTCTTGCTCATCTAATTTTTTTGAAGTAGATTGGAAACATTTAGCCATTGAAGTTTGATGTTTTCCTCCTATTTTTCCTTTTTTGCAATGTGTGAAGCAGTTCTCACATGTTGGTCTATCTGAAATTTCTTCTCACATGCTATCTATAAATAAAAATAAAAACCTTTATTTTAACCCAACCTTTAATATAAAAATATACAAGGTGTTTTTGGTTAATCAAATAACTGGTTTGGAAAAAAAACACTCGCTAAGTGTTTTAAATGCAGTATTACTCCACAAATTAGTTTTTGTTACTAACCATTAGTACATCATATAACTTATTTTAAAATTCAACAAAAGTTTTTTTTTTTTGTTAATTCAATTACAATAAAAATAATTGTGTTTTAGAATAGCTGACTTCATAAAAAAAAGTAAAGGTGAAAATTTTTTCTAAATACACACCATTGTATTGTACCATGGACAATTTTTTCTCACTAAAGGAAGCTATTTTTCATTTAAAAACAACCTACGAGTACTAAATTTCAAGTAAATACGTTTATTGGTTTTAAAGTTATTGTTGTTATTAACTAAAAGAATTTAATTTTTTTTAATTTTAACACCCTGTATCTCGAAAAGTAAATAAGTTTGACCCCTCATTAACTATATCGGTTTGTTCAATTTTTCGAGAAGTATCTACAGTCAAACGTTGTAAGTGTCATTTGGAAACACCCTGTATGTATGAAATATTAGATATTTAATAGAAAATATTAGATACTTACAATTTTGCCACAGACTGAACAGTAGATTTTTCCCATATCCATAGACAGCTCTTTATAAGGTTTAATCCAAGTTGAAGCACTGGTTGTTTTAGGCATTATAAAATCACAATCTTCCTTTTTGTTACGCACAACGAGTGTTTACGCTTTGAATATCAAAACAAAAATGATTTACAAATCTGAGCATCAAATTAGAAATGTTTAGGTACCTAATTCAATAAACTGGGAGATTTTGGAAAATCCCTAAATTAGGAACAAAACTATTAGCCGTTTACCTGCTGTTAAGATACAATAAATTGTAGATAGATTTGGGAATTAGATCATAAAATGCAAATGAGCGAACCCTTAGCGATTATCCAATAACTGAATGCCTCAGTGACCGAGACTTTCTAAGAATGTTGAGGGCTACTTAATTTGATCTTCTTTGAAATTGTAAATGTTTTGTACCTGTAGAGATTACGTACTTAGATCATTTCTTGATTAAAATGACTACAAAATTTTATACAAGAATTGAAATAAATTGGTATGTTTAAAAATTTTCAAATACAGTATAAAAATCTGAACTTTTATGCACTTTATGCAAACTTTTATACAAATATGCCAAAATATGAAATATTTGCATAAAATATGCACAATATGCAAAATATGCAATATGCATATTTGCCGAAGTCTAGTTATCATCATTTTGTAAAAAAATATGGAGCCTGTTCATATTGTTCGTAAAAAGTTGCCTTGATTCCTGAATCATTTATAGTAACAGGAATATTTTTCAAAAAATTTCCTGTTACCTGGCCCCATTCAAAATTTATTATTGGCGAGGGTCCAGATTCATCATCAGTATAGTCCATCTTCTTCTTCTGGTTCCTATCCGTTTAGGATGTTGGAAATCATATTGGCAATCATGACCTTGCTCGCTGCGGCTCGAAACAGCTCCGTTGAGGTTTTCTTAGACCATGTTCTTAAATTCCGCAGCCATGATATTCTCCTTCTACCGGGTCCCCGCTTACCTTTGACTTTACGTTGCAATATAGACTGCAGCAGGGAGTAACGGTGCTGATTTCTCATAACGTGTCCCAGATATTGCAATTTTATGCGTTTGATCGTAAACACAATCTCTGGTTCCTTCTTCATTTTTTCTAGAACTTCCTTGTTCATGATCCTTGCTGTCCATGATATTCTCAGCATTCTTCTATAGCCACATCTCAAATGCTTCAAGTATAGTCCATATGTTGTGCTATTACTGACTTAATTATGTGGTCTATATTAGTGGATGTCGTATTTATGCAACTAGACGTTGATGGTTGGGGGTCTTGATTATTACTTTTTATCTCTGATTTTGGAGAAACGTTTACTTGTTGGTCAAATTTGATAAATTTTGTTACCCGCTGACATTTTTTATCAAAATTAGGCAATCTTGTTCTTTTTTTGGCGTCACGGGATCATCAGAATCAGAACTTTCGCTATCTGAGGGCTCGTATACGCTTACATCCGGCGAAAAATTGTGTTCATTTCCAGAAAGAACTTCGTCCCACAATTTCTGCAATCTTTCATGTTCACGTTCGTATTCATCCATAATTCACAAAAAAAAAACTCGAAACTACTAAATTCAAAAAATAAAAACTAATAAATTCACAAACTAACTCGAAAATATTCATAAACTATCACGTACGTATTTTATAACCTCGCCGGACTGCAGTTTCCACGATACTACCAGTCTAAACACGAAAACGCGTCAAACGCGCTTGCTTCACGTGTCAGACATGCATGTCCCCGACGGCCGTTCTGAAAAAAACATGTGTTATCGCCATGGGGGACAAATGCTGTCAGACAAAAAAAATATTTTTTTGTTTAAAAAATATTAGCTTATAAATAAAATAAATTATTCATATGTTTAAAATAAAAAAAAGTTTCAAATAAATTAAAAAACTTAGCCGCCAATATGGACAGTTTAATATGATTTCCATTGCGACACTTTACGTGTTAATTTAGAATTATTTGAGGCGAGGCAGTATATGTTTGGTATCGAGAGTAAACGAGATCAGGAGGGTTAGAGAAGCAGCATAAGGAGAAACAACTTAAAATTTAGTTTTGTTTTATTGAAAAGATATGCCTAGGGCAGTGGTCGCCAACCTCTTCAATGTGTTGAGCTACTTTGTTAATTTTGGAATAAACAGCGAGCTACCCACACGGAAGCCACGTAACGCAACGTAAATGAAATAATCCACAGTTAATCTATCATTATATGTATTTATTTTACTGTTTAACTGGTAATACATAATACATAGGTACTAATAATAAACTAATAACAAAATAATTAATATTACTAGTACGTACTTGTTCATAGCTACATTCCTACCTATCAAACGAAGGTATTTGAAAAATAAACACAAACTTTTATCCAGCTACAACGGCATGTCACGTATGATTTAAAAAGAGTTAATAATAACAACAAAAAAGTAACGCACTATCATAAACATAAACATTGAAAAATAAAAAAGTACGTTCAATGAGAAGGCTGACACTCAGACTCATCGATAATTTTTTTAATGTTTGCAGTATAATTTGATGCAGCCATTCGAATACAACTATCCAAATGTTCATCTGTAAGTCGATTGCGATATTTGATCTTAATAAACTCCATATTAGAAAAAGAAGATTCACACAAATGGTTGAACTGAATAATGCTTTCACTTTCAAGGCAACACGGCATAGAACTGAATATTTGTCTTTACTTACAATAGGCCAGATACATTCAGTACTTGAGACTAACGATTTTAAGGCTAAATCATTTTGAAACTCAATGACTTCCATTTCTGTTGCAGCGATGTCTTCGCCAAAGTTCTGCATAACACAAGCTCCAAACTGCTGGATATCAATTTCCATAAAGGGTGAAACAACAAACTGCGCTACTAAAGCCATTTCATTGAAATCCTTAAAACGATTTTTGAAGTTACTCTTCAGGGTAGAAATTATTTCTACATGATATTTGTTGTCATAGGGTTCTAATGGATTTTAAAATATTTTTTCTGAAAGAATAAGAAAATGCTTGGAATCGCTGTTAATTAGGTTTTGTTCCCAAAACTCCAGCTTTTTGATAAATGCTTTTATATCAGAAATCATTTTCGCTAGTTCTTTGTCTCTCCCCTGAAGCTGCAAATTAAGTTCGTTTAATTTCTCTGTAATGTCCACGAGAAAACCAAAATCTCTAAGCCAGATTGAATTTTCTAGTTCCGGAGTCGGTTCATCGCGTTGTTTGAAAAATTGAACTATGCCAGATAGGACATCATTAAAACGTTTCAGCACCCGTCCTCTACTTAACCATCTGACTTTAGAGTGAAGGA
Source organism: Diabrotica undecimpunctata (assembly GCF_040954645.1). NCBI lineage: Eukaryota > Metazoa > Arthropoda > Insecta > Coleoptera > Chrysomelidae > Diabrotica > Diabrotica undecimpunctata. The sequence continues at coordinate 125,141,782 of NC_092811.1, forward strand.
GTAGGTCCCCGTATTGACAGTCAACTTCATCGGCCAAGGTTCTGAATAATCTTCTTTGTAACGCTTGAGCTCTAATCTTGTTCACAATTTCTACCACCAGTTTCATAACGTTCTTTAGTTTCAGGAAATTTCTATATAATGCTTACTGATGGATAATGCAGTGGTAACAGTTAAATTGCGGAAAAGTTTCATCTTTACGACATAACGCCACCAGACCTTTATCACAACCCACCATAGCTGGAGCGCCATCGGTTGTCAAGCCTACCATTTTCGATATTGGAATTTTCTCGGAAGAAATAATATTTTTTAAATGAGAAAACAACTCCTGTCCAGTAGTGTGTTCTTTCAGTGGAATGAACTTCAAAAGATCTTAAAATCAATAAAAATCACGTAAAATCACTAAAAACCATCCTGATGAATACGGCCATCTGGGCAGTGTCAACGACATCTGTTGATTCATCCAGTTGAAATGAAAAATAAACACAGTTATCTAAGTCAGTTTTTAACTGTAAAAAAATATCATTGCTCATTACTTCTACACGTCTCATCACTGTATTAGCAAAAAGTTGCATAGATTTTATAGCTGAAACTATCTCGTCTTTATTTCTAAAGTTGGCAAATAACGAATCAGCAGCTTCTAAAAACGCCTGTTTTATCATTTCCCCGTCTTCAGAAGGTTTCTTTTTTTGTGCAATTATCTAGGACACACGGTACGATGCTTCAGTTGCAGCCTTATTTTTGTCGACTGTTCTTAAAAATATTGATTGTTGTCCAATTAACTGTTTTTTTAACTGTTTCAGTTTCTCCTTTCTGGCGACAGAATGTAGTGGGAATGATTTTTCAAAATTAGAATGTACAGTTTTATGATGTCTCTCAATATTTCCTTTTTTAGCAACGGAGACCGAAGTATTACATAACAAACACACATTTTTATCTTTAACTTCTGTAAAAAAGTATTGTTCTTTCCATTCCGAATGAAAGTGGTATGTCTTTACCTTCTTACAACTACTTGCCATAATATTATTTTTGTTGTTCTCTACTAACCCAACCGCTGGACGTTGGTTACAATTAGATTTTTTTGTGGAATTTTCGGAAGCTTCTCTGATTTTTGCAGTTTGTCTTTTTTAAATTAAAATCGTTGTGAGAGCTACCAGAATTGCCTCCGCGAGCTACCGGTAGCTCGCGATCGACAGGTTGGCGACCACTGGCCTAGGGATTCGAAGCGAATTTTTGTTTTGGATATTTGATTGAATAGAGACAGTTTTTTTTTTATAAATTTATAGGATCGGAGAGAACATTAGGATTATATGATCTACTTTTATTTATATTGATAATTATATGGTATATTCTTGTTTTTTTATGTAAATCTAATTTAATACATCTGATATATTTGATTTTCTATGGTATAATATATTGATAAAAGGCACGTATGGTATTGTTTTGTGTATTTTTTAATCCTTTTCGTCCTCATACTTGCAAATACAACATAATTGATACTGAGCCACGGAAGTAAGTTCTGAGATAAATAAAGTTATGGCTAAGTTCATCAATTCAAAAATTGTATTTAAAAATTAATTTTTCCTTACCATAACAACATATATACATAGTGTAAAGACAGGAAAAAATAATGAAAAACAATAAAATGAGAAAAATGGTACTCGGTTTATAAAAAACAATATTTTCCAGTGTTCTGTTTATTTGTTTTTCATTTTATCTCCTTATGATCTTACTAATAGAACATTATTCCCAATATTTACAAAATTGAAAAAATTACTATATAGCTGAACAATGTTTTATCTCGCTCTAAAATTTCTTATTTCGAGCAGTTGAACGAATTTGAAATAGATCTCATTTGCAACCGTTGAAAAATAGCCTAAGAGAAATTCAGCTCTACTTCTATAAAGATAGTAATTGCTTTTTTTAATCGCTCTGGAGAATTGGATCGCATTAAGTTAAAACACTAATCCCGCTAGAAAACTGAAATATAATTAACAGAGACATTTAAAAGTTTGCCAAAAGGAAAAATACTAGATTTTGATAACAGTGGATTGTGTAAAAGTACAGATAACATTATAAGATATTTGTATTGTATTGCTTTGCTCATGAAACTTTTGCCCATATTATTTAATAAACAATAAGAGCATGCATATAGATTTGTACAAATAAACCACTATTCCCTTTCAGGGATTCATCATAGCGAAATCCTAACAACTAGAGTTCGGATAAATATGCATTTATATTACTACAATATTTCTGAGAAATTCATTTTAATTACTGAGAATTAATATTTAGCTCAGCGGGGTGGTATCACTCGAGGTGTGAAATTACATAAATTAGGCATCGATCTGTTTTATGAAATAATGGTTTTGTGGATTTGTCTACGGGCAATTTGTTACTAATGGCGAGTTTAAACTCGCATAAATTGGCACTAGCCACGCCAGTCCTGTTTGCCCTCCAGTGAATGTTTAGACTAGATTTAACAGCACAGAATATTTTGGCACAACAGTTTCATTTTTAAGTTTGCACAGTTGAATATTTCTGTTTTCTTGGACTTGTCGTGGTCATTTACTCAATAGTAATATGTAGACTTCGGCAAATATGCAAATAAAAATGTAGAAAATATGCGCATAAATATGCACGTGTTTACCCGAAAATATGCAAATATTTTACAAAATATGCATACAAATAAATAAAAAAATCGTAAAATAGTAACAATTTTATTTAAAAAAAAAGTGTACGTAACTAAATATTTCCTACTATTCATTAAGATTTACATTTATTTTAAGTAACTACATCATTTTTAAGTATGAATAAACTTATTTAGAATTATGGTAACAATAAATGACCAAGTGGTGTTCAAAATTTTCTAACAAAAACTTGTGGCTTCTGTCTGAGTACATATATTTATATATGGAAAAACTTCGTTCAACATCAACTGATGTAACGGGAGCATTTTTCAAACTAACCAAAACATTTGGTTCTAAATTAATTCTTTCCGAAATATTTCCAGCTAGAACACTGACTACTTCAGAAAGAATATGGTAACCTTTATTTTTTTCCATAGTAGCTTCAAATTTTTTTAAAATATCTTTTCCAATATTACCTCTAACGTTCCGACAACATGATGCAAATTCTTTTATTAATGCTGTACTTTCGAACAATGACAGTTTTGGTGATTCTAACTGAGTAATTGTTTTTTGAACAAAACTAAAATTTGATTTTATAAATGAAAGTTCTTGTTGAAGCAAGTTACTCTGAAAAGTTTGTTTAGAATCCAAAAGAGATTGGGAACTTTCATCTGTTAACGTATCATTTATGTTCTTTATTGTAACAAAATGATCTGCATAAAAATTAGCTGCTTCTAACCATGTTCCCCATCGCGTTAAAATAGGTTGTGGTGGAAGAGGAATGTTAGGTAGCATTTCTTTATAAAGTTGAATTCTTATAGGAGATTTAAGAAATACTTTTTTGACACTGGATATCATGGTATTTACAAGAGGAAACTTTTTTCGTATTTCCTCTGCAACTCTGTTTAATCCATGCGCTACACAAGTAACATGTATTGAATCTGGGAAAAATATTTTTAAATTTTGTCCTGCTTTCACCATATAAGGAGCAGCATCCGATAAAATAAGCAGTAATTTATTAGAAGGAATAGTTGTCGGAAGAAAAAAAGTTGCTAATGTTTCTTGTATAAAACGCGAAATTGTTAAAGCATTTGTTTTCTCAAGTTGCTGGCATGAAATAAGATGAGATTTTGGTAAGGTATCTTCTTTAAGAACACCAATCAATAAATGAGCAATATACTTTCCTGAGGAATCAGTGATTTCGTCTACAGATATGTAAAAATAATTATCTGCAATTTCTTCCTTAATATTAATTAACACCGACGAGTATAGCCCGTTCACATTATTTCTTCTTAGAGACCGATCACTTGGAACATTAAGTTTGCAATATTTTTTTAGAAACGAACTAAAATTTACATTTGCTAATTTTGAAAGCGGTATGTTTGCAGACACTAATGCGCGACACAAGTCTTCATTAAAAGTTTCTTGCTCATCTAATTTTTTTGAAGTAGATTGGAAACATTTAGCCATTGAAGTTTGATGTTTTCCTCCTATTTTTCCTTTTTTGCAATGTGTGAAGCAGTTCTCACATGTTGGTCTATCTGAAATTTCTTCTCACATGCTATCTATAAATAAAAATAAAAACCTTTATTTTAACCCAACCTTTAAAATATAAAAATATACAAGGTGTTTTTGGTTAATCAAATAACTGGTTTGGAAAAAAAAACACTCGCTAAGTGTTTTAAATGCAGTATTAATCCACAAATTAGTTTTTGTTACTAACCATTAGTACATCATATAACTTATTTTAAAATTCAACAAAAGTTTTTTTTTTGTTAATTCAATTACAATAAAAATAATTGTGTTTTAGAATAGCTGACTTCATAAAAAAAAGTAAAGGTGAAATTTTTTTCTAAATACACACCATTGTATTGTACCATGGACAATTTTTTCTCACTAAAGGAAGCTATTTTTCATTTAAAAACAACCTACGAGTACTAAATTTCAAGTAAATACGTTTATTGGTTTTAAAGTTATTGTTGTTATTAACTAAAAGAATTTAATTTTTTTTAATTTTAACACCCTGTATCTCGAAAAGTAAATAAGTTTGACCCCTCATTAACTATATCGTTTTGTTCAATTTTTCGAGAAGTATCTACAGTCAAACGTTGTAAGTGTCATTTGGAAATACCCTGTATGTATGAAATATTAGATATTTAATAGAAAATATTAGATACAATTTTGCCACAGACTGAACAGTAGATCTTTCCCATATCCATAGACAGCTCTTTATAAGGTTTAATCCAAGTTGAAGCACTGGTTGTTTTAGGCATTATAAAATCACAATCTTCCTTTTTGTTACGCACAACGAGTGTTTACGCTTTGAATATCAAAACAAAAATGATTTACAAATCTGAGCATCAAATTAGAAATGTTTAGGTACCTAATTCAATAAACTGGGAGATTTTGGAAAATCCCTAAATTAGGAACAAAACTATTAGCCGTTTACCTGCTGTTAAGATACAATAAATTGTAGATAGATTTGGGGATTAGATCATAAAATGCAAATGAGCGAACCCTTAGCGATTATCCAATAACTGAATGCCTCAGTGACCGAGACTTTCTAAGAATGTTGAGGGCTACTTAAATTGATCTTCTTTGAAATTGTAAATGTTTTGTACCTGTAGAGATTACGTACTTAGATCATTTCTTGATTAAAATGACTACAAAATTTTATACAAGAATTGAAATAAATTGGTATGTTTAAAAATTTTCAAATACAGTATAAAAATCTGAACTTTTATGCACTTTATGCAAACTTTTATACAAATATGCCAAAATGTGAAATATTTGCATAAAATATGCACAATATGCAAAATATGCAATATGCATATTTGCCGAAGTCTAGTAATATGTCAATCGAAGAAATAAAATTTATAGTCTGTGTAGGGTCTCGTTTAATTCTAAAAAATATTGTTTAAGAGATGATTAACCGTGTGGAAAAAAATAAACGATTAGCAAAAAAATTAAATTTGGATTAGAAACTGAATTGCTACAATGTCCTGGGAACTCCATTTTTTACCTCGTGAACTGTTCATTCTACTGCTCAAGTAATATTTATTAAAATTGCTTAACCACAGATTTAAAAATATTATAATATTATAAAATAGTATTGTTATTTCTGATGCTAAATCCTGAGTCAGTGGAGTTCAATAGCTGAGATAGTGGGTTGATCGCCGGACAGAAAAATTGGTGTCTCCCTATAAAAGACCAGGTTAATTGGAATATCTTTAGTTTCGATAATGTTTTTACCAGGTATTTATAGGTGAATTTTATTTGTCCAATCCGTCATTATATGTTTCAAAAAAGTCACTAGATAAGTAGAATAGTAGAACTATTAACAGGATTATTAGCTGTCTCATAAAAATTGTGTTTAAAATTAATTTTCAAATGTAGCATAAATATAATTTATATAAAAAATGCTCATTATTTGTGAATATGAGTGAAAATTTATTGAATAGGTTTGAAGTTACTCAATAAAAACAAAAATTAAAAGTAATCGCCGAAAGCAGCTATCCAGTGGCTTAATTATTTATGTATAAGTAAACACTCGTATTGACTGATACAGTAAATACCTATTACATACCAGTGTCAAGGAATTTTGCTCCTAAAATGTTGCTGAAGCCAATTTTGACAGAAAAACTACTTTTAGACTTGTCTGTCATCATAAATTACAAGAAGACCAAAATAGAATTGTCGGCAAGGTACTCAAATAATCCACAAAACCGCAATTAACATATTTATTATAGCCTTAAAGACGTAAAACCCTACATAAAATTGAAAGTGAAAATTTACGTTGAAGGAAAAGCACCAAAATATGCAAAACAAAGCAAATTGCCAGTGTAACCATAGGGGAGAATGGGGCTACTGCTAATAATGATAAAATCTAGAAAATAATATCAATGTTGATCCCAGCTGATCTCTATTTTATGTTATTAAGGATAACTTGCAGTAGAGTCAAAACTATTTTAGGGAGATTAAGGAAGATTACTTATCCCGCTGTACATATTTAATTTGATCCGGTATTGGTTGTTTGGCATTTTAACGTTTTATGTAGCGTTCTTGTAAGTATATTTGATTATTGCTAAGTATCTACGGTCTATTCTACATTTGGCTAAAAAGTCTTAGAGTTTTTTTCACTTTCACAAGTCGAAGGCCTTTTCAAAATCTACAAACAAAGTATAGGAGGTTTGTGATATTTGATTTTATTATCATTCTACCGTGTGTTATTTTATATATTATTAGAAACAGTACGCAAATTTAAATTCAGTTTTATGTATTATTTACATTGTTCAGTTTATTTCCAGTGGTAATTTTTAGGTTACGTTTATTGACTACTATTTAAATGGGAATAAGCCACAAATAAAGGATAAAGTAAGTTTATTGACGTTTCAATGTTCACTTCGAAAATCGTTCTCAAAATACAAACATTAGTAAATTAAACAAATTTTGTTTTTTTCTTACTTGGTGAAAAATTCTTCTAATAATTTAATTTTATCTGACTCATTTATATTGACAATTCAGACATACATTATACATTTTTAAAGTAGACGACTATAAAATAATATTGCCAATATTGTTGAGTTGCGTTCCTGGGACGACTTTACTTGTAAGATAGTTCATTCGATTACATGAAATCAACTTTAACTTGAGAATATCCATCAGAAAAAATCATAACATGTAACTCGTCTTTAAAAAGACAATCACATGCCATGATACATCACAATCACTAACAGTAAAATTCTCCTGTTAGTGATTCCATAGTCAATTATGAAGAAAAACCAGGAAAAAACCTCATAATACTACCCCGACATGGTAGGTATTTGGTCGTACATGCAGTTTACCTTCAATAAACACCAAATTCGAATTTCATATGTTTGTTATTTAAAAAACACAAATGATGTATCCTCAATATGTTACTGACTTACTAATACTAGTACTTTCTTTTTAATAACTTCCTCTTTTAATATGAGTAACCACATCCTACTACATTCTGCCGAGGAATTTGAGACACAATTGGTCTCATTTAGCATAATTAGAGCCGCTTCTTTCATTTTTCTCTTCTTACCATCTGTTTCTTTTATGACTACACTTGAATCATTCAATTGAACCCTATGTTCATTCTCCCATCTGTGTTTACATATTTGAGATCTATCAAATTCTCTATTTTTAATACAAGATTAATGTTCACTTATTCTAAAATTAAATGGCCTTGATCTTTCACCTAAATAAAACTGATCGCATTTACAAGGTATTTTATAAATACAATTCTTTGTCCTTTCTTGTTCATTGTTAGGTTTGGTTTTAGACAAAATAGATCTGAATGTGTTTGTTGTTTAAATGTTGTTGAAATGTTGAATTTATTTCCTATCCTTTTAAGATTTTCTGATAATCCTTTTCCTATAATCCTAAAAAGAAAACTAGAATATTTGGGTCACATAACCAGAGGAGAAAAATATGAGCTGCTGAGAAAAATTATGCAAGGAAGGATCCAAGGAAGAAGAAGCATAGGAAGAAGACGCATCTCCTGGCTGAAGAACCTTAGAGAATGGTTTAACTGTAGTTCACTACAACTTTTCAGAGCAGCAGCCAACAAAGTGACCATAGCCGTTATGATATCCAACCTCCGATAGGAGATGGAACTTTAAGAAGAAGAAGATAATCCTTTTATGTATGGTATTTTTATTTTTGTCGTATTATTCCTTGTATATGCTGTAAGATCTCGTTCTGTTGTTTTGTTCTGTTCGGATTTGATCCAAACTGGCAACAGCGCTCCCGCGTCCTACCCCTGACCATCCTTTGGTACAGAGCAAAATTTGACTTTGCGAAAGATTGTATAGAATTCTTTCTCTTGTACGTTCAACTCACCGAGAAGACACATCGCTCTTAAGTTCAACTGCCGCATGGTGAATCATCCGATCACGTGTTACCAATAACAACTGTAAGTGATATTTTTTATTATACAAGCAACGAGCAAATAAATAGTAATTATTATATTATCTATCAACCAATTTAAAGGTATACTATTTATAATTGAATACATTTCTACTGAGTAAGAATAGTTTATTTAAATCCACATTTCACATAACAAAAGAACCACCGCTTAGTGGAAATACACCAAATTCGAAGGATAATCCGAAGTAATTTATTTGTGTGTTATTATATTCCTTTTCCATGGTAAATGTTATTGTTTATCGTTTATATCATTCAGGAATGTATCCAACAACTCTGATCCATGAGGCCATATTGAGAATACATCATCTCCACTATACTGTGTGTTTTAAATTTTGTTTAGAAATAATATTTGTTTCAAAATCTTCCATAAATATATCGGCTAATAATGGAGATAAACTGGAGCCCATTGCTACACCAAAATTTTGTTTATAGAATTCATTATTTAGTTGAACATATGTATTATCAGTACATAATGTTAATAACTCCAGTAAAGCTGATATGTTTAGTCTTGTTCTAGTTGCCAATGTATTATCACTCTATACTTTTGTCTTGACTATATTTAAAGTCTACCATCTAATGGTACATTCGTAAATAAACTATTTATTTCAAAACTTATCAAAATATTATTTGAATTAAATTCAATATTTGATAATTTATTTAAAAAATGTTTTGTATTTTTTATAAATCTGTCATTTTATTTGCAAATGGTTGTATAATATTTAATAAAAATTTTGATAGTTCAGTACAAGGAGACTTCATGGTAGTACAAATGGGTCTAAGTGGTATATTTGTTTTATGAACTTTTGATACTCCATAAAAATGAGGGGTCTTACTGTAACGAGGTGCAATTAATCTTCTCTGATAACTTTTTAAACAATCTTTAAACTTAAATAAAGCGCTATATATTCTGTTTTTTAAAGGCTTTATTGGATCCTTTGTTAATTTTGTATAAGATCCGTTTATTATTAGATGTTTAATTTTGTTTTCATATTGAGTTTTATCCATTATCACAGTTGCATTCCCCTTGTCTGCTGGTAGTATGATTATGGAGTCTCATTTTTTAATTAAATTAATTTTAAGTTCAACTAATTGAATTAACTGAAAGCCGTCGTTCGCTTCTTAAGTCACAGACGCATGGCGAAAAAATGAGGTAGAAGAAGAACAATATTAAACAGAATAGATCAACGCTAAGGTGAAAATAAAAATGATTAACAAAAGCAGCAGGTGCTGGATGCTGTGATTAATACTAAACAAAAGATAAAGAAAAAGAGAGGACTGGTTAGAAAGAAACTTTCTTGGCTTCGAAACCTTCGTAAATGGACTAGCTTATCAGTAGATCAAGTATTAGATGCCGCATAAGATCAAGAAAAATATCGGCAAATTATCAACGAGTCGCTTATTTCATTATGCCTGAAAGAAGCACAAAGAAACCACAAAAAAAATGGAAAGCCGATTTAAGAGTAGTAGCGGAAAAGCAATGGATGAAACTGACGAAGAAGAGAGAAAGATAAAAGCAATTTTGAGAGACCTACATTCAAACACTGGATGTATGAAGGTTGGCGAAGGGAGACAGCCGATTTTAAATTGTTTTCTCGTTTCATGCATGCTGAAGATATTGTTGTATATCTCATATTTTTACACTAGATACTTACTTACTTACTTATTATTTACACTTTATAAACTTATTTCAAATGTTGTTTTTCGACACATAAATAATAATTTACTGTAATATAATAAACTGTAATAATTACCGAGGTATTACTATATCAAGTATTCTTGGGGAGGTATTCGCAAAAATAATAGAAACAAGAATAAAAACCCAAATAGAACCAACTATGGAAGATACACAATGTGGATTCAGGAAGGACAGAAGCACACAAGACCACATATTCACAATAAGATAAATAAGTGAGAAAGTAATCAATAAAAATAGAAAAATTCATATATGCTTTATTGATCTGGAAACGGCGTTTAACAGAATACAAAGAAAGGATGTATGGAGGACATTAAAGGAAAGAGGAGTTGACAGGATAACAATTGATGTTATAAAGGATATGTACAATAATAATACAAATACGGTGAGAACCAACAACGAGGAATCCGAAGAATTTACTACAAGTCAAGGCGTCAAACAGGGATGCGTGTTGAGTCCACTGCTGTTCTCAGTGGTACTGGATGAAGCAATAAAGAAAGCCAAGAGAAGAATGAGAAACCTAACATTAGGATACTGGCAAATGAAACAGACTTAACTATCAGAGCTTTTATTTGCAGACGATGGTTTTGATAGCAGAAAACAGGGAAGACCTGCAGAACAACCTTGAAATTCTAGAAGAAGAACTGTCAAACATAAATATAAAAATAAATACAGAGAAAACAAAAACAATGATAATTTCAAATAAGTGAAAGACACACGTAATACGATTAAACGAAAAACAACTAAAACAAGTGGAACATTTTAAATACCTAGGAGTAATAATTGAATCAAACGGTAAACAAGACATGGAAATAAATAAAAGAATGGGACGAACAGGAAGCTTATTTAACACTATGAAAACAACATTTTTGGGGAAAAAAGAAATACCGGAGCAGGTAGAAACGGCAGTCGTTAAATCAGTAGTTAGACCTACAATCATGTATAATAGCGAGTCATGGACATTGACTGGGATACAAAAATCTAAAAAAAAGAGTCAATGCTATGGAAATGAGGTTCCTGAGGAAAATAGCAAACAGAAAGAGGACAGACAAAATACGAAACGAAACAATCAGACAAAACCTAAAACTAGAACCAATAAACGAAAAAATAGTAAAGGGGCAACTAAGACGGTTCGGGCACGTGTGTAGAATGTCGAATGAAAGATTAACAAAGCGAGTGTTTGAAACGAGAGTGCAAAGAAAAAAAAAGGGAAGACCAAGAGTTAGGTGGGTAGACGAAATCAGAAAAGAAGTTAAGAAGAAAGGATTGACATGGGAAAGTGTACGAAATCTAACACAAGACCGGATAGCATGGAGACAACAGTGCAAAACTTAACCCCACCAGTCTTACACCTAACGGTAGAAAGGCTTAGGACTAAGTAAGTAAGTAAATAATAATTTATAAATTTTCCACAAACGCAATTAAAAACAGTAAACAAATTATTCCTTTTTCATTAAGTACCGAAATATTCTCGTTCTAGAATAGGGTTTTTTTCTATTTTTCATTATTTTTCATTTTTGGAAATATTTTGTTTATTAAAATTCATTATTTTGGACAAAGTAAATATTCTAGAGCTATTTAATTAGAACTCCTTCCTAAATAACTGGAAAATTTGATCTTCTGGGCTGTTTCTATACAAACTAAATCTCTTTGTAAATAATTTAATTGTAGACTTACTTCAGTTGCAGCATGTTCTAGTGCAAGAGAAAGTACAAATGAAACAATATATTAGTATTTTCATGTTTTATTAAGAAACAAGTGTCTTAATTCAGTTACGGACCTTCTACAAAAGGTGCCCTGGTGACAACAAAACACGTCTCTCGTTCATTCCTAGCAGGAATACAACAATATATATTGTTAGTAAAACATCTGACTGAAGGCACGCCCGTATCTGAATACAATTACAAATTTGTTCCAGCAAAATTTTTCATTAAGTTTGACCTTTTACAGGATGAGGAGCTTTGCAATGTAAAAATTTATTAACAATAAAACACTGAAAACTTTATTTTCAAAACTTCCACAAAATTTATTTTAAATTCTTATCACTACAGCTGTTTCGGCCGATTGCCTTTCTCAAGTGATCTTTTTTCGGCATAGGTTTACACTTTATAGTCTCTAATAAAATATGTTGAGGAGGGGAGAACTGTTTGTCTTAAGCTGGAATGTGGACAATTTTAAATTCGTCATTAAAAGAATGATTATGATCTAGAAGGTGAAGTGCGTATGTAGAATCTGTTTGTCTATTATTGAAAGACCTTTTGTGTTCTGCTATTCGTTTATTAAAATTTCTACCCGTTTGACCAATGTAAGTTTTTGGGCAGTCGCCACATTTAAGTTTGTACACACCAAAAAACTTACATTGGTCAAACGGGTAGAAATTTTAATAAACGAATAGCAGAACACAAAAGGTCTTTCAATAATAGACAAACAGATTCTACATACGCACTTCACCTTCTAGATCATAATCATTCTTTTATTGACGAATTTAAAATTCTCCACATTCAAAATAAAGGCCTTAAGCTATCTTTGTTAGACTCTATGGAAATCAACAAATTAAAAAACACAGATATAATTCTGAATGACCAGCTTGAGACAAACAGTTCTCCCCTCCTCAACCTATTTTATTAGAGACTATAAAGTGTAAACCCATGCCAAAAAAAATCACTTGAGAAAATCAATCAGCCGAAACAGCTGTAGTGATAAGAATTTAAAATAAATTTTGTGGAAGTTTTGAAAACAAAGTTTTCAGTGTTTTATTGTTACATAATATGAATGTCCATCAAGTAACGGTCGAATCCATCAATTTTATTTAAAAATTTATTACGTACACACCATTCAAAATGACAAACATCTTAAAATCTTGGAAAACTACCCCGTTTTCCCCTACCGTCTCGTAACCATAAGTCGTCAAAGTTAAAATAACCTGGACGTAAAAATTTTCCGTAGCCCGAACCACACATCTGAATAGAAAGCAGATGTTCTCGTCTGTATTTATATTTTACCCCGAGTTATATAAAAATATTAAAGTAAACGGATTGGCTGGAAACAAGTGAATGCCGGGGTGGGTAATTCCCTTTTTAAACAGTTACTTTAAGCGTGACTAATATGTTCTGTGGACTTATTATGTGTATTATTTGAGATTATTTTTTAATTAACTTTTTAACTGCTGCTTTACCATGCGAAATTACTAACCGTTTGTCTAATTTAAATTATAAAAAAATGGATATACGTAGCTGAATTAATCTAAGATGGTTGTTTTCAGCTGGTTTCAGCTGCAGGGAAAACAACGTTAATGGAATTCTTTGTATCGCGGTGACGGATGCGGTTAATGTTTACGATGTCGTGGCCCTTGTTTAACATTTTCCTACTTTATTTTGTTGATGTATCCAAATGGATTGACATTTGTTTGTTCCAAAAGGACGTAACCAATTAACAAAAAGTAGTTTGTTTATTTTTCAACACAACTTCCGACCCAGAGATCGAAACATCTTATAATGTAGTCCCAATTTCACAACTGTGATTATGTATGGTTATAATGTTTTAGAATGGATAGCGATCAAATCTATCACGTTATCAGCTTTCCCGAAATATAGTCTTTTTAAATGGTAAAAACAAATCATAATTTAATATTTTATACCTCTACTACAAATTTAAGTGCATTATAGTTTATTTTTATGAACGAGAGAGTAATTAGCATAATTTTAACTGGTAGCTCCGACCACTCCATGGGCGTGCTCAAGATTAATTGAAAAATTACTTTGAATAATTGTAAAAAATAAATGAATTATTTCAGTGTTATAAAGTGTTATGTGTATGTAAACAAAAGTGACCTCTTTTATCACACACTATATTAGAACTGACTGGCCTATATTAAAAAGGATTTTAAAAAATTCACATTTTTTTTAATTTTTAAAAATTACAAAAGAGAAAAAGAGTTTTTAAAACCGTCTAAGGTATGTTAAATAGATGAATAAAAATATTAATACAAAACTTACAGCTACTTGTTACAAATCCAAATCAGATTCAGAAGATGAACTTTCAGAACCAAGATTTATAATAACTGGCTCGATCATTTTATCAGTAATATTGTCCAGCTTCCACATTTTTTCCTCTTCTTTAATAGTGTGATTTACTGCCTTTTCCCAGTTTTCAGGTTTTACATTATTTACGGCCTCCAAAAACAACTGTTTAACATCATGAATTTTAAAAGTGGTATTTTTTCTTGAAACTTCACTCTTTATCTGTGCCCATACCAGTTCAATCGGGTTTAATTCACAATGATATGGTGGGGATCTAAGTACTGTCATTCCACGATTTTTGGCAATTTCATCAATTTCGTATTTTTTAAATTTTCCTTTATGAAGGGCACACAACGAATAAAGTTCCTTTCTTATAGATCCGGGATGGTACGTAATATTTTTTAAACTCAGCCAATTCTGCAAGTCTTTTTTTAACCACTTGGTTGTGGGCAGTCCTTCTATAAGTCTATAGTGATAACTTGCATTATCCATTACTATTACACAGTTCTTAGGAAGAAGATCTATCATTTGTTCGAACCATTCTTGAAAGACATCAGCGTTCATGTCTTCATGGTAGTCACCGGTACGAGTTGATTCAAAAGTTAATAAACCACCTTCAACAAAACCGTCTGAACTGCCAATGTGTACTATTATCAGTCTGCGTCCCTTTCCTGATGGTGGATTTAAACCAGTAGATAAGTTATTTACAAAAGCGTGCCTTTGACTTGTAACAGTTTCATCCTGCCAAAATTTATTTGGTGTATGACCCTCGTTGATCCATGTTTCATCAAGATAAAATATTTTTCTTTTTTGGTTTCTCATTTCCTTTATGATTCTTAGAAAATGTCTTCTCCATATGACAATATCGCTTCTTTCTAATAAAATAGACTTTCTGGGATTCTTTTTCCAGCGGAAGCCTATTTCTTTTAAAAGTTTCCATAACGTACTTCGACTCATTTCTGGGTAATCCTTATCATCTCGAACTGAGACAAGAACTTTATCCAATGTTGGAAATTCTTGTCTAAAGAAGAATTAATGCACTTTCCGTCGAAGTCCTTCTTTAAAATGATATTCTATTTGAAATTTTGGTTTCCCTTGAGCATTACGTGGCATTTGAAAACTACCACATTTCTTTTCTTTAATAACTCTGTAAATCGTAGATTTCCCAACACCAAGTGTACTGCTAACTAACTCAACGGTCTCATCAACACTTTCACATAAACGTTTGTCTGTAAATGATTTAAAACAATTAAATATTAATGTTTTTTCATTAACTGTTAGAGGACCAATTTTTCGGCGTTTACACGGCACTTCCAAATTTTCCATAACACTAGTATACACAATAAACTGCACCTTGCAACTGAAGTACCTACTTTTAGTGAACTGTTAAGAATTTTGAATACGCCACTTGGACCTTCCTATATACAAAATGGAAAAACCCACTATCACATTTTCTGTGGAATAAGTTTAGAAGGTAATTATCTAGTCAATTACTGTCGTAGATTCCTGGAATTAAAGAATTAAATGTTTGATTGTTGAAACCCTTACTTCGTGGAATGCACTCATTTCAGATAAAATAAAACGTTTTATTTTATCTAAAGAATTAAACTTTATTTTGCAAATAGGCAAAGAATTAAACTTTATTTTGCAAATAGATAAAATAAAACGTTTTATTTTATCTAAAGAATTAAACTTTATTTTGCAAATAGGTAGGTACTTATGAAACTTTTATTGGTTATATATAACCAATAAAATAAACATCTTACATTTCTTGCAAATTCATTAGTACCTGTTAACCTCCATCACTCCGACACTGGCAACCTTATTTAGGGATTAGTAACCCTCACAACTATTGTATTCTATTCTGCTCCAACCTTTATACCTGGTGGTCATACTCAATTTAAAATTGTTTTCCTATATACTTCTGTAAACTTGTTGACAAATATCTGTTTTTCATTGAGTCACCCGTATCAACAGTTTAGGGATTTGCATACATAATTTATTGTTTTATTACTCTCTCATACATAAAAATACACTATAGTTAGTGCTGACAATGCCGCTCAAGTGAGTAGCACTTCTTTTCGTATGATTTTTGTAACAAGAACAAAATAACCTTTAAATATTACTACGTAAAGAGATAACAAAAATTCCAGTTGGGTCTTGACCAGTTTTTTGGACCGGCCACAGGACCGGCTCAACTTCTGATAAAGAAACTTAATCAAATGACTTCATACAACAATAATACTACACACAACTCCACTAAACACAGTTACTCAGATGTAAGAAGAATAATTTCTCCAGCCCAGAGACTTCTAATATCTAATGCATGTCCTACAATCCCGAACGAAATAATTGAACAAGAATTACAAAAACTTGGTATTCACACTGTATCCAAAATGACTTTTCTTCGAGTAGGCATGTCTGAAAGTGAGTACAGTCATGTTCTGAGCTTTAGAAGGAAATCATTCATTACACCCCTGGAAAATATGTCTATTCCTGACTGTTTTACCATAAGTCATGATAATACTTCGTACCGGGTATTTCTCTTCATAGATGGATTCAGTTGCTCCAAATGTAAAACCATTGGTCATCAAGAATCAGAATGCGCTCACAATTCAAACCAAACTAATTCAACTACCCTCTTAGATTTCATTCAAACCACATCATCATTATCTAAACCTCATGAACCTAATGATACCCTTTCAACTCCCCTCTCAGATTCAACTCAAACCATATCGTCATTATCTAAACCTAATGAACCTAATGATAAAATATATCAATCTACGGAAACCGACCTCATCCAAAACATATCTAAAGATAATCAAAACACTTCGTCTTTTTCTTCCAAAACAACAGCAAAAGCTGTAAATAACACTGAAAATACTATGACACCAGAAACACCAATAACCTTAAATAATGCAGTGAATTCTAAACAGTTAAAAAGACATAACATATCATCTCCTGAAATTAACGAAGACAACCCAAAAACCGACTCTACCGACTCATCCGTTTATAATACCCCTAAACAATATAAACCAAAAAAGAAACGCAAAACCTCTTCCAAAACCCCCCGCGAAGACGTCATTCACTCCCTAGAATCCATCAAAGACAAAATCGAAAATAGATCACCTCCTTTTATACTAAATTTCAATGAAATTCGTAATTTTATGGAAAATGTTTTAAACTCTCATAACCCTGAATTAACTTCTAAAGATTACTCCAATGAACCAGAGGAACTAATTCAGATCCTGAACTTTGTTTATTGTTACACACAAAATTCTAGGTTAAGAAATAATATTATCACCCAAATAAAGAAAAAAATAAACCCTAACCCTTCTTCAGCTGACGAAACTGACGAATCATCACTAGTTGAAGGATAGTCAGGGGATGACTAATTCTCCCTAAACTATATAGGGAAAATATCAGCACAGAAACAACATACAGTATTCTCCCAAATTTGCCATCCCAGTATTGGTTCTACAAAATAACTAAAAATAGTACTCCCCTTATAGAACGAATAAAATCTTCTAACTTTGATATGGATAAGCTAAATCGATCTCCACAAGTCAGTGTAAATTTTCCTCCATGGACAATCCAACCACTTACCATTGACTTTACCCTCACAAAATATCCCAAGTCAACTACAAATCCGATTTTCATTACTTGTACAAACACCGTGTTTCAAACACTTGTACTCCGAAGTGATATCTCATTATTCTAATTATCTCCAAATTTTTCAGTGATGCCTCTAAAGTTCATGACGGACACGCTGCTGCATACTACTGTAAATACACTACTCACACTATATCCATACCTACAAACTTCTACATCCTCACAGGCGAGACCACAGCCATTACGGAAGCCTTAATTTTCTTCAAAACGCGTAGTGAGAATAAATGTGTCATTATCACTGACTCATTAAATGCTCTATTATGTGTAAAACAAATATACTCTACAAATCCAATATTTCGGGCTATAAAAAATGAGATAAATATAATTCCATCAACTCGAAAACAAGTAGCATTTATCTGGGTACCGTCGAATGTAGGAATAGCTGGAAATGAGAAAGTAGACAACCTAGCAAACACAAGTCAAATAAACTCACAATACACAACCAAATCAAGAAATTACCCATACTCCGATCTCAAAAACCTAATTAAAGACCACTGTATGAACATATGGCAAGACTACTGGAAAGATTCAGAAACCAAACTATATGAGATTTATCCCCTTGTGAAAACCATCTTGAATAATCCATCCAATAGAAGTGACCAAGTAATAACTAACTGACTAAGAATTGGACACACTGCACTGACCCATAAATTCTTCTTCTCAAATCAAAGAATCTTCTCCAACCTGCAGAAACTGTTCTCTCCCATTGACGGTGAAGCATATTCTGCTTGACTTCCAGTACCACGAAGAAACAAAAAGAAAATTTGAAACGTCAAATTTTCAAGATAGTCAGTCAGAAGGTCCAGCTTCAGTCAGGCTACAACTTGGTCTCTCGGACCCGTATCGGTTTCCGCGATTTTCCGGTTCATTCGTTCTATTATTATTTCGGTTTTCCTGATATGTGCGATTGTTGTTTCTATTCTGGTTCTCTCGATATCTGTTTTCGTTCCATTGCCGATTTCTTTGTTCATAATTTACTCTTCCGTTGTCTCTACTTTCGTTTTCCCTCCTCGGGACAAATTCTCTTCTTGTGTACTCTCTCCTAAAGTTTTGTCCTCTATCTCTATAGTCTTGATTTTCTCGTTGTCTATAATTTTCTTGCGTTCTCCTCATTTTTCTTTCTCTTAATTTTGCTTCTCGTATTTGTAAGAATTGACATAAACTGTCAATATCTTTGTAGTTTTGTAGAGTTATGTGATCTTCTAAGGTATCTTCAAAATGTCTGGCTATTAGTTCCACTAGCTGTTCGGACGAATAGTTGTAATGTAAGTGTCTTGCATTGTTGTATAGTTGTAGGGCATATGTTTTTTCTGATATACCCATACTATCCTGGTATCTCCCATTTTGTAATTCCTTGTTTATCTCTATCTATTGTATTTTTCCCCAGAAATAATTCAGAAATTTTTGTTCAAATGTTTGCCAATTTTGTAATTCTTCTTCTTTGCTATCAAACCATAAACTTGCCTCATCTTTAAGATGGTTCCTTATCGTTTCCTTTGCTGTTTCGAAATTACCGATATGTCGTACTTTCTTTTTTAAATTGTTAATGAAAATTACTGGGTGTAATTTTTTTACGTCCCCGCCAAACTGTATTTTTGCTTCGCTTGTTCCATGGATGATAACTTCTTTTCTCTCTACTCCTCTTAGTTCAATTTCTGCCATTTGTTTTTCATTTTGCTTTAATCTTCTTTCTACTTCTTTCCTGTCTTCTTGTAGCGCCATTTCAAATTTTTCTTCTAACTGTTCTAATTCCTTTTTCTGGACAGTCTTAATATCTTTCATTTTAGTTTCTATTTCTTCTCTTTGCATCTCTAGTTTACTCTCTGTTTCTTCTCTGATTTTTTCTAAACAGACTTTTACATCATTTTCATATTTGTCCAAACGCTTTTCCATTTTCCTATCATTTTCTTCTAATTTTTGTTCATAGTTTTCCAGACGCTGCTCTATATTCCTGTTATTTAGTTCTATTGCTTGTTTTGTATCTTGTTGATTTCTATCCATTTTATCCATTTTCTTTGATGTTTCATTCATTGTTTGTGTCTGTATTTGCATCATTGCTAATAATTTTTCCAGCATCCCTGTTTCTTTTCTTTCCTCCATTATTGTGGCATTTCCTTCATTATCCGATCCTTCATCAATAATTGTTTCCTCTTCTATCTTATCCTCTTTCCATTCTTGCGTTTTGCTTCGACTCCTTGTGGTCGACATGTTTGTTAGATTATTTATCCCCGCCAAATGTGAAGCTTTGAAATTTGTGCAATAATATCCCCGCCAAATGTGAAATTCGAGTAATGTTGCAAAGACGAAAACTTTTCCTCTTATCCCAAATGCAATAAATTCAAATAAATGCAATAAAATTTTAAAACTTTTGTCAGTTGTAAAAATCAATCAAATATCATAAATTATATCATGTAAAAATTTGTACCTAGAGAAATTTGAAATGTAATGTCATAAAAGCAAATATTATAAACTTTAACCATCGGCAAATAAATTTTCAATCAATCTGCTTTCTTTCTCTATCTGTTTAAATTTTAACTAGAAATACTTTCTACGCCTTACACGTTGGGGGCCATTTGTTATGATTGTTTATTTTGAATTCAAACTTAGTTTATTGAGCCAATAAAAAAGAATTATAACTTATTTGTTATCAAAAGTAAAATAATCCTTATATTACCTGTGTTCGATGGATTCAAAAGATTTTCTAGTTGTCTTTTATCGGGGTAGAGAAGAAAGGAAAAGAATACAAATATATTATATTACAAAGATTTACGTTTCTTTATTTTATATGACCGAATAAAACAATTATTAAATTCTGTCGTTATCTTATCTATCCGCATACAAGAAAATAAATCAAATTATTATGATAATAAGATTATAAAGCTACATACATTTATATTACGCGAAAAACCAATTTTACTTAAAATTTTCTTTACTTGAAAAAAGAAAACCACAAAACTTTAAACTTTTGATTAGCCTAACAAAACCTCAGTTCTTAAATTTTAATGCTAATGACCATGATGTCGAAACGATCCTTCACAGATATAAAATTCAATTGTACAAACACTTACAGTTTATTTTCTTCTTGAGTTGTATGTTGGAACATACCCAGAAAAGTCCAGTCTCCTCAAAGATGTGATCTCCCCTCTTTGGCACCTCGGCTCCTTCTTTACGTCTCTGCAAACCTCCTTCAGACTACACAAAAAACACCTGATTCACTTCTCCAAACTCCGCTACTTATTTATGACACCAGGACCTCCCTTTGTCAACTTGATGCCGTAAGAATACTTTCACATATACTTTATAAAATGCCCGCGGTAGATACAAGGACCTGTTTTATTCTACTTGTTATCTCCTTCTTCAAACTATTCACTTCTTTTCGTTACGCCGGTATCCAAACTCACGAAGCACTTTCTATCTTTAGACAAAAAACTGTTTCCTTTCGATGACCAAAATATGACTGACTTCGCCTGTCTCATCATCGACTCCCAAATTCCCATTTTAAAAACGACCGTCCAATCAAAAAGCTTAAATTGTGTTTACTATGATATTGGAAAAGCCTAATTTCGGTTTCAGAGAAAACTAAATAGCTTACTTTAAAATTGGTTTTTTTCAATACATCATTTATACATATTTCAAAAGATTAGAATATGGTCATTTAATACTCGACTCTACAAACAATGAAGAGATTAACTTACAGGTAAAATGTCTTCTAATTTTAAACAAAGGTATTTTGATAATTTTGTTTGCAACGGAAACAGGTCGTTTTCTAACGATAGAAGTAAATTTCTATTCTTATCTACACTAAATCTTATCTTAAATTAATATATACATTTTTGTTTATAATGATTTCTTAAAATTTTATTTCGATGAATTTTTTTTTATTTATTTTTCTTTGGTTGGAAAAGAAAAAGTATGACAATATATATATATATATATATATATATATATATATATATATATATATATATATATATATATATATATATTGTTTGATTTATATATTGCTCAAAAAGTCTATCTATTATATAAGGAGGTATGGAAATGTAAAAACGGCCGAAAAAAAATTGGTAATATATTATTAATTAAATGGATTCAAATAGAGCAATTTTGTTATCAAATTCTAGAGAGAGTTTTTTAACAATTTTGCAAATTTAGTGTTGCGTATGTTTTTGTTAAATGAAATGTAACAGAACACTCTAACAATATTAAATTATTTCAAAATTAAATCAGCAAGCTGAAGTTTCAGTTACTTTCAGTTAGCTGAACAGGAAAAAATTAGAATTTCTATTAATTTAAAATTAACGATGTGTGCATATTTCGGGTATGAAAATTATTAACAGTAATTAATAAAAACATTTCCATTGCTAATCTGGAATAATACCGCTGAAACAGGGGAATATACAATACATGTGTAAATAAATAAATTTGCAATATTGTATTACTGAATATTTAATGGGCAGTAACTTTTTATAAATATAGCACTTGAATAAAAAAAGGTACATTGGTTAGCAAAAAAAATATTCGTTCTTTTAAACTTTTAACTAACTACATTCACATTTTAAGAATTTTTGGAGACTAAAATCGATTCTGTAAAAAAATCTTAAAGAATTAGTATTAGTAATTAATCAAAATATCTTAAAGAAGGTCCCGAAATGCCCAAGACATTGCAGACGAACTAATATACAGTTTGTATGCAGCCAGATGAGAAAAATGGATGGAGGCTGTGGAAATACTGGACTAGTTTTATTTTTAAATTTTTTTGATCTGAATATCCCCCATGCTAGATTTGTAGAACCACGTCTCAAAGTTAGCCGTTGTGTCCTTCAAAACACCTGAGTAAACATATTTGGACCTGGAATTCTGTATTTCTCCTTTAGTTCTAAGACTAAACGTCCTTTTGGGTCAACTTCTAACCATCCTCATTACTCTACTAGGATAAGTTTTATTACAGGAATAATCTACAAACTATTGCGTATACCATTCCGTATCAAGAACCAACTAAACCCATTGATGGCATGCTCACCGACATTTTATTTCAAGTTTAAATGGGCAATGTAAAAGTGTCCAAATGAAGCTCAGCAATGGACTGGCGCAGGGATCTGTGTTGATACCCTTACTGTTTATTATATACATCGCGGACCTGCCTAGAATAACTACGCAAAAGTTTATTTGGCTGGCAACTGGCTCATTACAGCAAAATAATAAAAACTCTTCGTTTGACGCACAAATCAACACCAAACTTCGAGTAACTCTTGACAGAAACCTGAACTTTAAAGAGAACGTTGCAAGAGCAGCAGCAAAATTAAAAACGCGAAATAATGTATTCTCCACATGAGCTTCTTAAATCTCCCTCCTCAAATGATACGAAACGTAAATGTAATCCAAAGAATTCAGAAAGAGAAAGAAGTCGTGAGCAAAATTAAACAAAGAAACTTGAATATCTAGGCAACATATTGAGACACGACAAGTACCAGTTGCAGTACTAGTAAAATTGATTATCCAGGGAAAAAATAGACAGTAGGAGCGGGCTAGGTAGGAGAAGACATTCGTGGCTCCAAAACCTGCTAAAGTCATTTTGGTTTCTTCTTCTTAGGGGTCTGAACGTTGGCGATCATTATGGCTATGATGACTTTGTAGGTCAGCAAGCCAGGATATTCTTCTTCATCCTGGGGCCCTTTTTTCTTCAATTTTACCTTGCAAAATGCATTGGAGTAGCTCATATCTGTCTTGATTTCTCATTATATATCCAAGTACTGCAGCTTATGGCCCCTCACGATGTTGATTAAATCCGCAGTTGCGTTTATCCTTCTTATCCCTCCTAGTTCATCCATAGTTCATCCCTCCTAATACTTCTTCATTGGTGAGTTTGTCTATCCATTGTATCTTTAGGATCCTTCTGTATAACCATAGCTCAAAAACCTAAAGTTTTGATAGAGTTTTTTCCTTCAATGCAAAGCACTGAGTAGACGTAACATTTAAGAAAAAATATTTTTGTTTCTAGGGTGAGGTCAT
Source organism: Diabrotica undecimpunctata (assembly GCF_040954645.1). Taxonomy (NCBI): domain Eukaryota; kingdom Metazoa; phylum Arthropoda; class Insecta; order Coleoptera; family Chrysomelidae; genus Diabrotica; species Diabrotica undecimpunctata. The sequence continues at coordinate 125,165,760 of NC_092811.1, forward strand.
GGCTCTTAAACACAGAGCTCATAGTCAAGAATGCAATTTTGGCCTTTCCGATGCGACATTTAATCTCTTGGGTATTGTCCCACGACTCATTGATTATAGTTCCCAAGTAGTTGTACTGTGAGACACGTTCAATTCTCATTTGGTTCACTTACAGATTTGCTTCAGTTATGTTTTCCTTGCTGATGATCATTAGCTTGCTTTTGCAGGTGTTTATATCCACTCCATATGTTCTCGTTGTTTCCGTTATTTTGTTCATTAAGTTTTGAAGGTTGCAGGTTATTGAGCTTGATTCTATTTATTGAATACAGTACAGATTGAATATCAGTGGTAAAATTATGCACCTCTGTCTCAGTACCCTTAGGATTTTGACCTGATCTGTATATTCTCCATCTATTCGGAGTACCGCTGATTGATTTAATACAGGCTAGCTATTACTTTTAGGTCTCTTCCGTCAATCTCTGTCCTCTTCAGCACTTCCATCATTTGTTCATGCCTGACTCTATCGAAAGCCTTCTTGCCAATCAGATGCAAAAACATCGCAGCTGACATCTCTACATTTCTAAAACAATACCTGCACGCTAAATAAAGCTTCCCTTGTACCAACTGATGTTGGTTTGGTTCACAAATCCAAACTGATTGGGCGCAATTTGTTCCTCGCATTTCCGGTAAACTCTTTTGTGTATGGCTTTTAAAAACAGCTTCACAGATGGCTCATTAGGCTTATGGTCCTATAGTCTTCATAAACTTTTGCTTTTGGTTTTTTAGGCAATGATACGAACTCCGATTTGAGACACTCTACTGGTATTTTTACTGCCTTGTATATTTCCTTAAATATTCCAGTTAATTATTTTTATTTATTCTGCATCAAGTTCCTGGGTTTGGGTTTACATCGGTCGAACTATTCAGAAGTTCGTGAGCAAGATGAGAATTGCGATGTTAATAGCCAACTTTCGCAGCGGACAGAGTAATAAAGAAGAAAAAGACGAGGGCATAGAATAGCCCAAGGATCAAAGTCTTTATTAATGTCAAAGGGAGCTTTAGAGCTTTGGAAATTTGGAAATATTTTTCGAATTATTTACGATCGTAAGGATAAGTTTTTTATCAAAAAATCATCAACATTCTTGATCGGTTGTTCGCGAATAACTCAAAATATATCCCTGCGGGGCATCCTGAATAATATTGAAACCCTCTCTCTAGTTCACATAATAGTTAAATAAGGTAAGTCTGAGGTATTATCCTACCAATTAAAAGTTTGTGTATTTAAACAGTAAAACAATATAGTTACTTGTCGAATTTGCAAATATTGCAAAGACTACTACTACTTTTACAGTAACTTTGTGTTATAGATAATTTCAGATAATTTGCAATCAATAATCTATCGACCAGTTGAAAAGGGTGAGGTATAATATGGAAACCAGATAGATTATGCGAAACGCCTTCCTCGATAAACAAAAAGCATTAAACATCAGTTCATTAAATGCAACCGCAAGGGTATTCATTGGCATGCATTGAATGCGAAGAGGGTTCATGCGTAAAGAACCGGCTGTTATTGAATCAATTTGCGCCGCAAGTTGCGAGGACGGTTTATCAAGTGATGGTAAATTATTTATATGCTAAGTTCGTTCATTTTATTATTATATAGGGTATGAGAAAAGAAGCCGGACGGTTGAATATTTCGCGAAATAAACATCGGATCGAGAAACTGAAAAACAGGTGTTCAATATTTTCCAAAAATCTTTAGAATGACACCGAACACAACCCAATAGCCACAAACCGTACAGTGGGTAGAGTGACAACTTTGAAATCTTAAATATTTCTTTTTTTTTTTTATTAACACCTGTGCGGTGTTTGTATACTGCTATCTGGTCACAAATGACCAATTATCAGTTATTTTCTGACCTAACATAATAACAGCAAATGATTAAATCTAAGACTTACCCTATGGCTTACTCTTATTTTATCTATTAACTAATGCACTACAACTAACATGCAATAATTTCACAGCACTATACTCTGCTTTTTACACTAAACTGTTACACATTTACACTAGCTCAAATATGTCCTTTTGTCCTTATGAGTCTTCTCTTTAGTTCAGTGTTGTCAAGAAGCTGGATTGCCTCGACATTCACATGACTATGCAGCCTCTGCTCGTGACTTGCTGCTGTTCTCTTGATTATTTCGATCACAGTTTCCATACCCAGGTCCTGGTGGAGGTTGCTGTTACGGATATACCAAGGAGCATCAACAATGTTTCTCAGTACTTTGTTTTGAAATCTCTGGATAATATGTATATTACTAGCTTTGGTACAGCCCCAGAGTTGGCACCCATATACCCATACTGGCCTCAGTACTTGCTTGTAGATGGATAATTTATTATGAATTGATAATGTTGAATTTTTTCCAATCAGCCAATACAATTTCTTATATCTAATATCAAGCTCCCCTCTTTTCTTTTTGACATGGACTTTCCAGCGCAGCTTCGCGTCTAGGGTGATGCCCAAGTATTTTGCTGATGTTGCATAAGGAATTCGGGTATCATTTATTCTAACTGGCAAATTTTTTTTATTTGTAAAGTATACGTGTGCAGATTTAGTCTCATTTAATTTTATTCGCCATTTTCTGGTCCAGTTATGTATTTTATTTACTGATAGTTGCAGCTTATCAGTCGCTTCTTCACTAGTGTCTCCTATCGCCAGTATGGCTGTATCATCCGCGAAGGTGGCAATAGTATTTTGTTCTAGCTCTGGAATGTCACACGTATACAATAGGTACAGGACCGGACCTAAGACACTCCCTTGTGGCACGCCAGCTTTGATCTCCCTTAAGTCGGTGTAAACTTCTTCTTCTTTTACTCTGAAATATCTATTCGCAATGTATGATTTCAAGATTTCTGAATACTGTTTAGGCATGAACGTTCTTAGTTTATAGTTTAAACCGTCATGCCAGACTTTATCAAACGCCTGTGCTACATCCAAGAAGATTGTAGAGCAGACTTTATTTTCTTCTAATGTTTTTTCTATTATATTCGTTATTCTGTGAACTTGATTTATAGTGGAATGTTGATTTCTGAAACCAAATTGATGATTTGGTATAAGATTTTTTCTTTCTATTATTGGTTTTAATCTTTTCAATAGAAGTTTTTCAAATAGTTTTGACATCACCGGAAGGAGTGATATTGGTCGATAGGATGTCACTTCATTAGGAGATTTACCTGGTTTGGCGATCATAATTACTTCGGCTACTTTCCAGAGTCTGGGAACATATCTCAATCTAAAAGCAGCATTTATTAGGTGTGTCAGCTTAACTATGGCTTTTCTTGGTAAATTTTTTAATAATTCGCCTGTTATGAGATCATATCCTGGAGCTTTCTTAGGATTTATATTCTCTTTTATCTCTGTTGATACTTCTCTAAGTGATGTTAACGTTATTCTTTCTTCAGTTTGGAATGGTTCTTCCCATCTCAGTATTTCGCCATCATTGTGGTTGGGTTTGAACGTACTTTCTAAATGATCTGCAAATCGTTCTGCTTTCAGTTCGTTACTTCTAGCCCAGTTGCCGTTTTCCAACTTGATAGGAGGAGAATGAATAATTGGTCTCTTCATTCTTTTTGTTGCCTTCCATAAAGAATAATCTGTGTTTTGGTCAGCTGTTAAATTACTTAAAAAAGAATTAATTGTTGAATTTTTTATATTATTTATCTCCCTTTTTAGTTTTTGTGTAGCATTATTTAGACTAGTTTTGTCTCGTGGAGCTCTATATTGCTGCCATTTTTTCCTTAACTTCCTTTTTTCTACTATGAGTTCTCGGATTTCTTTTGGATAGTTGTTCCCTTTTGTTCTAGAAGTTATTGTGGGAGTATTTTCCCAAGCTGCCTGTTGGATATTTTTTATAAAGACTTCTAATTCGTCATCAAGTTGCCTCGTGTTTCTCAATGGCACAGCAAGATTAATTTTGTGTTCTAGGTTTATTTTGAAGCTCTCCCAGTCAGTTTTTTTATTAGTCAATATTGGAATAAACTCTTTTTTAATCACTGTATCACTCATAGTTAAAATTATCGGTGAGTGATCAGAGTTCATGTCCCAGCCGTCATTGATATCCAGATAGTTAGCTGAGATATTCTTGTAAATGAGAAATCTATCAGGTCTGGAATTTTGTTCCTATCGGTAGGCCAGTATGTTGGTCTACCAGTAGAGATTACTTCACCCTTTTGTTCCTTAATAGCTGACAATAATTCTTTTCCTTTAGTTGTAGTTAGCCTAGAGCCCCAGTGGGTATTTTTTGCATTAAAGTCGCCACCGATGATGTATCTTTTTCCTAAAGTGTTCATAAACTCTTTATATTGCTCTCTTTTAATGGAGTGTCTAGGAGGACAATATATTGAACTTATATTTAAGGTATGTGTTTTCATCTTCACACAGACTGTTGTAGCTTGTATGTGCTCAGTTGCATATTTTAATTCCTCATGATGCAAGATGTTATCTTTAATTATAATAGCGCTTCCTCCTTTAGCTGCATTATCTGGATGTACAGTAGAATATACTCTATACCCCCTAAATTTTACATATGACTGTTTAGTGAAGTGTGTTTCAGAAACGAGACACAGATCAATTTTCTCAATATCTAGTACTGCTTGCAACTCGATCTGATGTTGTAACAGTCCATTTGCGTTCCACGCCATTATTCGGAGGTCTTTAGCCATTTCTGATTTTCGGAATAGCTCCTTTAGCGCTATGCTCTAGTCGGGTAACTCTGATATCGATTTGAGTTATTTTGTCATCAATCTTGGTGAGCTTTTCCAATATCATTTTTAATGTAATGTCAGTTTCTTTTTCTTCTTGCGATGATGCATGTCTCCTTGCATTTTTTGTTACATCGCTGTAACTTCTATTTTCAGTGACCTCTGCCGTTTTTAGTTTTTTGCTTTCAATAACTCTATGGGGCGCTTTTATAACATTGCCTTTGTTTGTTCTCTCGTTTCTTATTATTTGTAATTTTTTAGCTATTTAGCTTTATCTTAAATATAAATCTCCATTTGTATTGCAGAATTGAATTTCGTAATACTAGTCAGATTTCCGCTGAAAACGAAATTGAAATAGATTGTTTCATATCTGACATATTGCGCATGTGAGTAACTATTTGAACCATTCGTGGGTTATTTTTGAATTGCTCGTGCATAAACAAAATATATCTTTTTTGTAGATGTTTTGCCATGTATCACCGCTTCAGACCTCTAACTCAAAAATAACTTGAGAAAGCAATCCTCAATTTGAGGGATAGTGAGGACGAGTTCGATGGTAAACTGGATGAACTAGAGGATGATGATGACCTGGATGTATCACATATGTCAGTAGAATCAGAAGAATCAACCAGTAGTGAGTATTCAGATAGTAAAATTAATTTCGTGAATAATACTGACAATCCTTCATCTGTCTCTGTGTCATTGCAAGATACCAAAAAGTAAGCATAGGTTGAAAGAAAAGTATTCAAAAATAATATGGTGTAAGAAAAATTTATTTCTGAACGTAGACTTTTCAGATTTTAGGGAAAAATCCGAGCTTCCTGAAAATATTCTTATACTCTCAACATCTTAAAGCTTATTTAAGTATTTCTTTGATGAGAGTCTTTTTGAAAAAAATCACCACGAAATCTAATTTGTATTCGACACAAACTAATCCTAGTAAATCTGCGATACTTACTACTAATGATATAATACAATATGTTGGCATCTGTATATACATGTCGTTAGTAAAAATTTAAAACGCTAGAAGTTACTGGTCCAATGCTTTAGGACTTTCCCAGATAAAAGAAAAATGCCTAAAAAAAAATTAGATAAAATTTGCCAAAATTTACATTTTAATGACAATAATTTGATGGTACCAATAGATCATCCTAATAATGATCGTTTACATTAGCTTTGGCCCATTGTTGACGCACTTAACAGAAAGTTTCAGTAAGTTTCTCTTCAAAAATATTTACCTGTTGATGAAAAGTTGTATGCCACTAAAGCTCGACACCATATAAGGCAACATATTCCAGCGAAATGGTGAGTTTTTCATCTAGTTTGGAAATTTATACAAGTTCAGCTTATCTTTTCTATCGCTACCTATGCTTCAGAAACTTGGACCATTAAAAAGTCCGACTCACGATGTATAATGGCCTTTGAAATGTGGGTATATCGTAGAATGATGCGCATACCCTGAACAGCACATCGCACAAATGTCTCAATTTTGACAGAACTCGACATCAATACTAGGCTTACCACAATCATCAACCAAAATATATTGAGCTATTTTGGACACATTACCAGACGAATGGAAGGCATGGAGAGGTTCATGGTTGAAGGCAAGGTAAATGGTAAAATAACTCGAGGAAGATCGCCACTCCGATGGTCAGACCAAATAAAGTGCGCTACCGGTTACTCTCTGTCTGAGGCAGCACACCGCTCCAGGAGAGAGAAGAATGGATAGCAACCATTCGTTAAATACCATAACTTCACCACATCCTTACGAAGGATAAAGGATAGAGGAGGAGGACAGGTTCAGAAAACGATCCATAATTTTGTAAGATAAATGAACCCGACTTGGGAATCTAGTGCCAACGTTGTTGTCAGACTTTGTCGAATAATACCTTGTAATGAGGATTACAGAGTATATTTCGATAATTTTTATACTTCGATACCCTTGATGGTCTACTTATTGCAACGTGGTATTTACTCGTTAGGAACGGTAAGACATCGATATTACCAAATTATAAGCTACCTTCTGCAAACCTTGCCAACACGCAGTGGCTCGCGTGGCATTGAACTTAGCCAAAAACCCTTACAAATGTCAGATTTTAAAACAAAACGGAAACTACCCCAGGTGAGTAGACACTCTCACACTGATTTATCAGTCTGTCCCAAGGATTCTGGGGGGGACACAAATTTGAAAAGAGTATGCTTTAAAAAACACACAGTTTTCAAAATTGCAACCATGAATACTAGAACTCTACTTTCTGATGAAAGCTTTAAAGAAATGGAAAAAGAATTAGAAAAGATCAAATGGGACATCGTCGGAGTTAGTGAAGTGAGAAGGCGAGGTGAAGGCCTAGAGACCCTAAAATCTGGTCACTTGTTTTACTATCACGGAGAACAACATAAGTCAGTAGGAGGCGTCGGATTCTTCATAAACAAACAGCTAGCAGGAAATCTAAAAACTGTCCAATCAGTATCCACTAGAGTTACATATGCCACGTTCAAAATAAATACTAGATATAATCCAAAAGTTATCCAAGTCTATGCTCCAACAACAGAATATACAGAGGAGATCGAAGTCTTTTATGATGATTTAAGCACAACCATCACAAACAACCGTACACATTTCACAGTTATATGTGGAGACTTTAACGCCAAAATAGGAACAAAACTGGATCCAGCAGAAACTGCTCTTGGAAATTTTGGAAGTCAGGGACGGAACGACCGTGGCGACACTCTTTTAAACTTCTTACTAGAGAAAAACCTATTCCTAATGAACAGTTACTACTACAAGAAACCTCACCGCAGATGGACGTGGAAAAGCCCAGATGGGAAGACGACAAACGAGATTGATTACTTTAACATAAAAGATACATATTTACAGATGTGACAGTGCTAAATAAATTTGCGAAATCAAGCGACCATCGTATGGTGAGAGCCACCATTGTGTTAAATACCAACTATAAACGACACAATATGATAAAAAAGATCATATCGGTAAATTCCTTCAAGAAAAATCATCAACAAATGATATTAACATCCTAAATGACATAATAGTAGAAGCAATAACATAAGCTCAAAAGAAATGCTGCCCAAAAAGCGTGAAGGAAGAAAAAATTAGTCTGGAAACACAGAAAAAAATGGAACAAAGAAGAATACTGAGAAGCGACGAAAACTCTAGTAACGACGATATAAATAAAATGAACAAGGAAGTATCAAGAGAAATCAGAAAAGACCTAAGAAAATACAAAGATGAGAAAATCATCAAAACTATTGAGGAAAATAAGAGTATGAAAATAATGAGACGCAAACTCACAAATGGAAATAAACAAATAGTCAAACTCAAGGATAGAAATGGCAACATCACATCAAACATAGAACATTTGTTACAAATTGTGGAATCATTCTATGAGACATTATATAGCAACCAATCGACTCTAGATATAGTTAAATACCAGCAGAGGAAGGTTCAAAATCAGGGTTCCGAAGATATCCCAGAAATCTCCTTGGACGAAATTTACAAGGCTCTAAAAAAGATGAAGAATAACAAAGCTCCGGGGGAGGACGGTGTCGTCACGGAAGCGATAAAGATAGGAGGCTCAGTACTGATAACCAAAATTCAAAAGCTCTTTAATCTATGCCTATGGAATCAAAATATCTCAACAAAGTGGAATAATTCAATAACTGTACTCTTACACAAGAAGGGAGATATAGCAGACCTGGAAAGATACAGACCAATCAGTCTCCTTAACCATCTTTATAAATTATACACCCGAATAATAACGAACAGATTAGAGACAAAGCTGGATTTTTACCAACCTCGGGAACAAGCCGGTTTCCGCCCTAATTACGGCACAAACGATCACCTGCAGTGCCTAAAAACCCTGATAGAAAAAACTAACGAATATAACCGTCCCTTGGCATTGATATTTGTAGACTTTAAAAAGGCGTTTGATACAGTGGAATTACCGTCCATCTTAAGAGCACTACAAGATTGCAGGGTCGACCACAGATATTGTAATATAGTTAAAAATATATATGAAAATGCCACAACAACCATAAGTCTACATTCAGCAACTAATAAAATAAAGATAAAAGGGGAGTCAGGCAAGGTGATACCATGTCACCAAAGCTGTTCATTACCGTTCTTGAGTATGCATTTAAAAGACTAACATGGCAACAGAAAGGAATATCCATCGATGGAGAAAGATTAAACCATCTACATTTTGCGGACGATATCGTGCTTCTGTCAGATAATCTGGGAGAGATCAAAGACATGCTCCAAGAACTGAATTACATACTACAAGAAACTGGACTGGAGATAAATTTCGAGAAAACCAAAATGATGACCAATATGGTTCCCAGCGAAGAGATACAGATCAATAACAACAAGGTAGAATTAATCGATAAATACACATACTTGGGTCATGAAATCAGAATAACCAGAGACAACTAAACCTGCGAGCTAAATAGACGAATTACGTTGGGATGGGCGGCATATGGAAGGATGAGAGACATTTTTAAAACAAATACCCCAATTCACCTGAAAAGGAAGGCATTTAACCAATGCATCTTACCAGTCTTGACCTACGGAGCAGAGACCCTAACTTTAACGAAAACTACTGCCGAAAAACTGAGGGTAACACAAAGGCGAATGGAGAGATCAATGCTGGGCCTGACCTTGAAAGATCGCGTGAGAAATGAGGAGATACGCCGACGAACTGGCGTAGACGATATTATACTGCGAATCAATAAACAAAAGTGGAGGTGGGCTGGACATGTTGCTAGAATGGAAGACGGAAGATGGACGAAGAGATTATTGGAGTGGAGACCAAGAGCTTACAAGCGAAGTCGAGGCAGACCACCCACCCGATGGACCGACGACCTAAGGAGAATAGAAACAAACTGGATTGCAGCAGCTAGAGATAGAGAGAACTGGAGACGTTTGGAGGAGGCCTATATCCAACAATGGATGTGAAAATGGGGCTGGATGATGATGATGATGAAGCTACCTTCTGACCAGCAACTCAAACAAACAACCCAGAGGATCTTCTCATGATGTTCGTATGTGATATTGATGGTGGTGAGTTATCTTTAGTTATTTGGCTAGATAATAAACCTGTTACATTTCTATTAACATAGAAAGGTAAAATGCACTAGCTGAGGCCAAAAGTTGGGACAGGAAACAACATAAATACGTCACAATTTGATATCCAAGTTTGGTTCCTGAAAATAACGCTTATATGGGTGGAGTTGACGCTATGGATAGTTATATTGGTCGTTATAACATAAAAATGCGGGCAAGAAAATGGTATCTTCGGTTATTTTATCACCTCTTGGATATGACTATTGTTAACAGTTGGCTCCTCTATAGAAGATGTTGTGTACTTTAAAATAAAAAATGTTTATCTCAACACGAAATTCGGGCTGAAATAGCCCAATTTTTATGCAAGGCTAACAGTATTAATTTTTCATTGAAACGAGGAAGGCCTTCTGATCAAAGCATTGAGGGACTGTTGCAAAAAAAGAAGAAAATCGGCAACTGTAAGCTTTGTACCTCCAAAAGACATCAGGACTGACTCCACCATTGGTCACTGGCCTACATAAGATGAAGCCAGACAATGTTATAAATTACCAATCTGTATGTCAGTCTCCTTCATAAAATGCTCTAAATGTGGTGAAAATCTTTGTTTAAACAAGAATTATAACTGCTTTGTCAACTTTCACGAGAACTGAGTTGGTCCCTTTGATGCGCAATCTAACATATCTGTCACAACAACATTTTTGTATACAATAAACTATCTTTGCATTTTTTTTATTTTTTTCTTGTTTTGTAGACACAATTACATTCTCCAGATTTTTTTGAAAACGAAATAAAAAGTTGCGCAATGTAGGGTTAAAGCATCAATCAATTAAATGGTTATATCCATTTAATCGCCAATATTCGAAACGAATAGTCACCAAAAGAAGAAGAAGAAAAGCCGTACAAATATGTAAGCATTTATTAAAAAACTTAATTACTTTAACTCCATTTTAAATTTTACAAATAAAGCAGTACATGTGGCTTTGTTTGACTTTTTTTATAGATTTAATCGATTTACTTGTCTCCCACTGTTTTTATTTTTATTCTAATTACATTTTAGTCAACATCAGTGCACGCTTGGGTTAACATGCAATTAATATTAGAACAAAGCAATTATGGTGTAATGTTCATTACGTATTGGATCTAAAATTAATGTACATCTATTCAGGAAATACCATTTAATCAAGGATGTGTGTAATGCAGGGGTTTAGGACGGTAAATGATTTATTTTGTTTGGTGAAAATATTTGTGTAATTGTTGTATCGTACGTTTTGTCAAAGACCAAACAAAACACATAGTGAAATGAAGAAATAGAAGCTGAAATTTAAATAAAAGAAAAAACATATATAAAATGGCTAAGTACAAACGAATAGCTGAAGAAAATATATGGATAATCTTCTTGAAAATGGGTATATCTTGAATAAACCCAATTTGGATTCCGTAGAGGTGTAGGTATCCGTGAAGCTCTCTTTGCATTCAACATACTAATCCAGAGATGCTTGGATGTGAACCAAGATATGTACGTATGTTGCTAATGGATGCCCTCAAAGCAAAACAATTAGAATACAATGACCTTCGAATTATAACAAATATATATTATAAACAGCAGGCACACATACGCATTAATGAACACACATCAGAAGAGTTCAAAATTAAAAGAGAAGTGCGACAGGGGTGTGTGTTGTACCACTAAAGTGCAACAAATTTAAGTTTGGGAATGTGACGTAGTGTTTAGCGCAGGTGGGCCGACTGTTTCTACCAATGGCGGGCGCAAACAGGTAGATTTAAAATAATTGATCATAAGTTCCACTCGATAAAATAAGTAAAATATTAGGAGCACTTTAATAAATAAAAAATTCCTCAATACTTACAATTAATTAACATTGCTACAAAGAAAGGGTTTCAACTTCACAAAAAAAAATTAGTAAATAGTTTATTTTAATTAATTCAAAATATATTTATTTATCTAAACAAGAATGCTTTAGTTATAATTCCCCGCATGATTCTAAGATCTCTATTTCAGAATTTGAATCACTGTCCTCATCCTAAAAAATGCTTTCTTCGTATAAACCAGTATTTACAACAAATTGTAAATGGTCCAGCGTAGTGTCTAACAAATGTTCGTTTTCGATTTGAGTGTTTTCATATTTTTGTACGTGTTTACATATAGTAACCCACTCTTCTATTAACATACCTATGTCTAAAAATTTTGTTTTTGCTATATTTTCAACACTATTTATATTAAACGTTGTATTATATGTAGCCACTCTACCTTTACCAAAGCTCATATTTTTTCGATAAGGTCTAACTAGGGAAGATAGGGATTTAAGCGAAATACTTTATGTCCATGTTGTTAAAGCTCATAATCTAATACATAAACAAGTGGAAAACGTGGTTTATGGGCTTGTATAATTTTATATAACTCCGCTTCGGTTAGTGTTTGTGGAAAAGGAATACTTTTTTCCTATAACCACTTTACCATAATATCCCTTCGGCTAGCAGACGTCACATTTCTTCGATTAGCACATTATGATAGGATGCATTATCAACTATCTACCAGGACCGAATTTTTGGGTACGGTAGGGAAGAGCTGACTTGTGACCCACTTTATAGAATTAAGGTGGTTCATATCGTCATTATAGTTGCCACTCTTGGATTCCAAAAACATAAATGTCATACAATTATCGTACAAATTAATTTAGAGGATTTTTTGGCGAATTAAAAGAATCATTGTATATTATTATTATTTGTGCTAAATGTTCCTTTACCAAAAACTTTTTGCCGAACGACCTTTGCCTCGTCAACAGAATTTAATTTATTATGAAACTTTAATAGTAATTATGACTTTTTAAATTGATTTTTTAATTATAAGTATGCACCTGATTAAAAAATTAACACAGCGTTAAGTACAAGTCCATGGGTGCAACAGAAGTCTCTTGAGTGGTGGAACAACTCACCAGGACAGAGGCAGGCCAAACAGTTTATCAAAGGACATTCGGCTAAATTTACAGCAGACTTACTTTCGCACAGACGCAGGACTGTCAGAATGATAGTGGGTCTGCTCACTGGGCACTGTAGACTCAATAGACACTTGAGTCTCATAGGCCTGACAGAAGAGGACACCTGTCGTTTCTGTCTGGAAGAAGAGGAAACCGCTCTACACGTTCTGTGCCATTGCGAAGGTCTCGTACGAATGCGGTTTCTAGAACTCGGAGAGGAAAAACCGGAAGCACCAGGCTACATGAAAAGGCCACTATCAAGGCTGTTGAGTCTCATTAAGAGGACCAAGCTAGATGAAGTGCTTTAAAATAAGGGGGAAACACAATAGATCTGCAAAGGTCGCAGTGTATCAGGCTCTATTGGCCGCCCCATTTTCTATATTCTACATTCTTCTAAGTACAAGTCCAGTATCTCTTCCAGCATGAACAATAATCAGCCTTTTGCCCTTAAAAATCGGTTTCTTTAATTTCTATGGTTATATCCTCAGATTGAGATTAAATTAGCTACTTTAAATATTCTATTCGTTTTAAACAAATATCATAACTTACTATTAGGACATCCTTATTGTCTTCGAGTTTTCGCCAACTGTAATTTGTTCGAGATGATTTGAGAGTATCTGTTCAAAAGTATAATGGTTTAATTTTGTTCATATCTTTTTAGGATATTGTTAAATAATTATTATTAATAACTGAACTAAACTCACTATAGATACACTTAATGACTTAATAATACATTAATTATTACTACCAATATACTAAGCACTAATCTAAAAAAAAAATTAATAAAATATCCAACAAGATCAAATCAACAAGTGAAATACTTTTCGATACGTACTTCTCAAACTACGACACTGGCAAGCAGCAAGCTCGTCGTTTCCATGGTAACAATAGTAAATACGATTCACTGCGCATTGTCGAGTTACGAGTCATATTCCCAAACTTAAGTTTGTTGCAGTATACTATTCAATGCATACTCTGAAGGAATTATGAAAAGAGCTCTTGAGGGAGAAACAGCAGGAATAAAGGTCAATGGAATACCAACTAACAACATTAGATATGCAGACGATACGATCATAATAGCAGACAACCTCCAAGACCTCCAAAAGCTAATCAACAAGATAGTTGAGTATGGAGAAGAATATGGATTATCAATAAACATCAAGAAAACTAAATTTATGAGGATATCAAAAACCCAAAATAATGATGAAAGTCTGACAATTAACCTTAAAATTTTAGAACAAATTGAAAACTACAATTATCTTGGCACAATAATTAATCACAAAAACGATTATTTCAAAGAAGTTTGAATAGAGAAACCACGAACAAACTTCAATAAAATGAGAAAGAATTTGTGCAAGAGAACTGAAATTAGACCTAGTTAGGCTGAAAAGGTGTTATATTTTCTCAACGCTGCTTTACGGGATAGAAGCATGGACACTTAACGCATCGACTACTAAAAAGGTGGAAGCATTTAAACTGTGAGTATATAGAAGAATCCTGAAGATATCATGGACCGAGCATGTAACAAACAATAAGTCATGAGAAGAGTCAACAAAAGAATGGAAATATTGAAAACCATCAAAACACGAAAGCTGCAATACCTTGGGCATGTTATGTGTAATGGAAGATACAACATACTTTAATTAATTATACAAGGAAAAATTCAGGGCAAGAGAAGTGTAGGAAGGAGAAGAATCTTATGGTTGCGTAACCTGAGGGAATGGTACGGATGCACATCAATCGAACTATTCAGAGCGGCAGCATCTAAGATCAAAATGGCCATGATGATTGCCAACCTTTGTCGCGGAGATGGCACGTAAAGAAGATGTCTTTTATGCAGTTTGGGTTTATTTTTCTTATGTCTTTTGATTGGTGTTTCAAGTTGGAAGTTCTCCTCTCAAGGCAAATGTCTAGACTCGCCACTGCCTTATTAATGAATGTTAGATCATATTGGCAATCATCACAATAATTGCTTCCTTGAAAAGATATTCAGTTAAACAGTACGTAAACTAGCCTTGGGTGGGCAGCATTTGGAAAACTGAGAGAAACTTTTAAAAGTGAGCTGCCCACATGCCTAAAGAGAAAGGTATTTGATCAGTGCGTCCTCCCAGTCTTGACGTACGGAGCAGAAACACTTACCTTAATAAAAGCAGCAGCTACCAAACTGAGAATCACGCAGAGAAGAATGGAGCGGTCCATGTTAGGAATAACTCTGCGAGACAGAATAACCAACGAAGACATCAGGAGAAGAACCGGAGTGACTGACAACATCGAGAAGATAGCCAGACTAAAATGGAGATGGGCAGGACACATAGCCAGAATGACAGATGGGCGATGGACAAAGAGGTTATTGGAATGGAGGCCAAGGGAAGACAAGAGAAGCGTCGGTCGACCACCTACAAGATGAACTGACGATTTAAGAAGACTCAATAAAAACTGGATGAGAGTGGCGCAAGGTAGACGGGGTTGGAAACATGAGGAAGAGGCCTATGTTTAGCAGTGGACTCTTGAGGCTGGATGATGATGATGATGAAATCTTTCAGCTGGACATAGGTAATATACATCAAGGTAAGTGTGGCAATTGAGCTTTCTTAAGTCCACTGCAGTCGTCAATGCCGCAGTAGTTTTAACTATTAGGAATTAATTAAGACTCTATTGGATGTGCATCGAGGGAGTTAATTCTACTACGTAAATCTACGTAAATTATTTAAAGTAATTACAATGTAGTTAAAAACCTAAATTTTATTTTCACCACCGAAAAATGAAAAAGTATCGTTCTAAAAGTAGTTAAACACAAATAAATAATTCATTTAAAAAAATTGAAAAACAAATACTGTACAAAATAACAAATAACCTAAATAAAAGGTTCAAATATACCACCTTTTGCAAGACAATAACCTACTCTATTATAAAATGCTTCTCTTACATTTGCAAGCTGTTGTGGCGTAATCGTAACATTTCTTATTTTTCTTTTAAATCAACTAGATTATGTGCCCTCTCTAGATCGTTGCTATAGATGGTGGATTTAATATATCTCAAAAAAAAAAAGACATCTATGGAAGCCAAATCGGGAGATCTCTCAGGCTGTTTAATTTGGATTGTTTCGCTTATAATGCGATTCTGAAAAATTGTGTTTTAATAATTTCTCACGATACGCACATTATGCACGGAACAGCCATACCAGAGACATCTTCTAAAAGTACATTATTGTGAAATTCTGAAAAGCTGGAATAATGTTATCTTGGAAAAGAGTAAGATATTTAGCTAAATTTAGATCTCCCTCAATGAAAACTGGACCAAGTAGTTGGTCATCTAAAATGCCGGTCCACACATTAAGTTTTTGAGGGCGTTGGGCCTGATATACAATACTTCGATGTTCATTTGTCTGAGACCAATACCGCGTTCTGGAAGAGATGTGATGACTCCGTACTGAAAAGGACGATTCATCGGCGAAAAAGATATTTTTTATAAATCATTATTTTCGTGAGATGCATTCATTGCAGCTTCACAAAACTCCATTCTACAAAATTGATCTCCGGAAAATAACTTAAATACGTTTTCAAATATTTAAAACTTTAAAAGTCATATATTTTTAAAACTTTATTAACTATGATATGCGAGTTCTGCAACTCATCGCTATTGGTTCTGGAGTTATCCACCTCAATAGCAGCACAAATACTCTCATCTCTCCTTTCGATTTCCTGCCGTCTTTCCGGGGACATATCTTTTCTTTTGTGACATTTTGTACAATCTTGTAAACAACAATGTGTTTTAAAACTACAGTATTTGCAATTGTTTGTCTACAAGGGGTCCATTTTCGAAAATAATAGCAAATAGATCTACACATTCTGACATAATATCATTTAATTATTTGAACCTTTTCTTGAGAAGTGTTAACAAACATTTTAAAACAATAATACTCTTCGCTTCACGGTTCAATTTAAAAATAAATGCGTATAGCTAACAGATTCCAAGGTGCCGATGATAAGTTATCAACTGCATTGTAGGTTACCGCTTAGTGTGGTGGGATATTGGCATAGACTCGTGAGAGTGCAGTTGCCACACTTTCCTTAATGTATATAACCCATGTCTAGCTAAAAAGTTTACGTACTGTATATGCCTACCATTTTCTCAAGCTTGTTAGTTACGATACTACGAAAAATATCCAAATCGTTATATCATTACCAGGTATATCATACAATTAGAATCAGAGTAGGCAAGGACAATCAGACCTTCGAATTTCAACGACGAATAACACTGGCTTGGGCGGCGTATGGTTCACAAAGAGACATCTTTAAGAGCAACATTCCGATAGTTATAGAACGGAAGACATTTGACCAATGCGTTCTTCCTATTATCACATACGGAGCAAAAACTCTCACGCTCACAAAAACAACAGCACTTAAAATGCGAGTGGCACAAGACGCATGGAAAGATCAATTCTCGGCGTGACAAAAAAAAGACAAAATAAGGAATCAAGACTTAAGGAAAAGAACAGGTATCAGTGATGTCGTCGAACGTATAGCCAAGCTGAAATGGAATTGGGCAGGTCACATAACGAGACTGAAAGACACAAGATGGACCAAAAAAATTAATTGACTGGCGCCCACGAGAAGACAAACGCAGCAGAGGACGACCACCAACACGCTGGATGAACGACATTAGACGAATATCCAAGAAATGGCAACAAGAAGCACAGAACCGTGAAGAGTGGCGAAAAATGAAAGAGATCTATGTCCAGCAGTGGACAGAAGAGGTTGCATGATGATGATATCATACAATTGCAGACCAGTGAATCTCGTAATATTCAACCAATACTTTGATTTTAAAAAAGTTCCATTTGAAAGCTAATACAATATATTTTTTTTAATTCTGACTTTGCCATAGTTCACAGTAATACAGGGTTCGAAAGATCGAACAAGAATAGAGCATTTTATAAGGAGAAAATGTCTATATTTAGTTTTTACATTTCTGAATTTAAAATATTTCTACTTCCTGTACTACCACTGTTCTTTATAGCAAAAACGGATATCTCAACCATAAAATAGTTTTAATACGATATATACGGTCCAAATACGCCGTGAATATTCCGAGCATAATGCTATTCAATAAGTTACGTCCTACTTCCAGAAACGTTTTCGTAATAAAACTAAAACTATGGAATATGCATTTTTGTATCCGTGTCGTAAAAGTTGGTTTATATTATTTGACACAGTTTTCCGATTATTGTTACTATAATGACTGTTCGTTACAGAAGTTTGTGTTATTGTAAAACTCTTCTTTGTGGTATGTATTTCTCATAAGCAAAAGTTAAGAAGTTTAAATAGTTTCTGCAGGCTGTATATTTAGCTTAAACTTGATATATTTCTGTCAGTTAAAACATATGATAATTGTAAAATCGAACCATAAACCACATATAGAAAATTTAGTTATCGCTAGGCGTATACACTCAATTAAAAGGAAGAGAAAAATTAGGATTTTTTTTTTATTTATTTAGTTATTTTTATATATTTATTTATTATTTAGGTTTATTTTTTTTATAGCCTGTCTTTTATTCTAAGCTCTTCCGGTTTGACCGGTTTTTTCTCTATTCTCTCCAGGATACCGGAAAAATTCTGTCCTGCTAAGCTAAAAGGTCCTAATTGACAAAATCGCAGTTTTGGTCCTAACGGTACTGGATGCTAGCGAAAAGCATTCTTTATCTGACTTTTAAAGCTGAGCTGACTGACTACAATATCTAGGTATCACTATTTCACAAGATGGAACATTAGAAAAATCCATAAGAGATAGAAATACGTAAGGGAGAAAAGCCATCACAATGTTAAACAGCATTTTATGGGACCAATCCATCAGCAAAGAAAATAAAAAGAAGATATATGAGGCTATAGTAAAAACTATCACTTTATACACCTGTGAGGTATGGCTACTGAAAAAAGAACACTGACAACGCTGAAAGCGATGGAGATGGATTTTTGGAGAAGAGCCGCAGGAAGATCTAGAAGAGAAAGGATTACTAACGAACGCATTAGAGAAAAATCACAGATGACCTAATAACAAAACGACTTATTCGGTCCGGACACATACAAAGAGTGGATGAACAACGAATACTAAAAGAAATATTAAAATGGCAACCAGAAGGAAAGATAAACCGAGGTAGACCGAGAAAAAGTTGGAGCGAAGCAATAAATAAAGATCTGAGAGAGAGGGCCATAGAAGAAGACCTATTGAACAACCGGACTAAGTGGCGATTGGAAGTCGGAAAACGGCGGAGAACCTTATAAACCGGCAAGTAGTAGTAGTATTAAAGCTGAGCTGTCCTATCTAACATTATATATCTGTTCTGAACTGATGCTTTAAATAGCTGTTCTGAACTTATGCTTGTTATCCTAAGTTCAAACGAAAACCTGATTCCTAAGCATTACAAACTAAGATCTTTAACCTGAAGTGTCATATTGTAATAGATAGGACAGTCAGTAAAGTATACAATAACGTGACTGTAACGTAAAATTATATAAATCTGCAAATATAACCATAATCGAAGGGAGTGTCAGAGTGAAACATTATCCTCATAATTTTTTATAATTGTCGTTAAACACTTAAAAACTCAATTGGGATTTCAAAGGAAAAGTGATTGATGGAGAAAAGTTAAATCATCTTTGTGTCGCGGACGACGCCGTTCTTATAGCTAACGGCTTAGCGGAAATATAAAATATTTTATAGGAACTGGATAAGTCTGACTAAGAATCAATTTGAAAAGACCAAATTTATGACGATTCTAGTACTTGTCGCTGATCCAAGGAGAAATTGAACGGATCGTAAAATACAAATCTCTTGAGAGACATCCTATAGATTTGTTATATACGTGAGTAGATCTAAATTAAAAAAACCTATAACATAGTTTTTGCAATTTATCGAATTCACCGATGTGCTTTTTGTTTTTATTGAGCACACGCTCGCAGATGAACGAAAATATTTTCGAAGCCCGCTGTTTTTCTGGTTGGTTAATGTTCACTGAACATGCATAAAATTTACAATAAAAACATTTTGATGAACTACAGAAAGCAAAATAAATGGCTCGGCTATTCTATAGCAATTGTCCACATTCGAGCTATAACAATAAAGAAAGTAACTACGGTCCTTCAAACATGTCGACACGGTGAAATTTGAAAACAAAAATGTAAATGGGCGAAATGTGTGTGTGTTGCTCGTTGGTGAAGTGTGTTTGATTTTATTTGTTTAGATAAAAGGTACAATAAACAGTCTTTAAAAGAGAATTGTTGAGATAACTCAGATTTTACGATGTTTTCGTTACAATATATTATAGCTGTGTCCTTCACCAAATTGATTATGGCAATTCTAATATTTAATGTCAATGCTGCGCCGACATTCCTAGTCTCTCGTCATTTAGAGAAATTATAAAGTGCCTAAACTATAAAGGTGATCATTGTTGAGAAACTTATCATGATCCTAAAATTAAGCGTTATTTTTTTACTATTTCTCTCTAGATTATTCCACCCTGACACTAGTTACTACCCTGAAAAATTATTACTAAACTCAATTTGGAAATGCATTTTAACACGTTTTTTATGATAGCTAATAACAAAGATGTTTATACAGGGCTGTTCAAATAATTTTTTAAAGCGAAGCTTCTATACCGGCGTTTACATAATTCATTTCAAAGAGTAAATAATAATAATTAATTTTTACAAACAAGCATTTAGTTGACCAACATATTGAATTGACTCTTTCGGATGGATTGCCACTGTGAATCTGATCGGACATTTTGGAGAGGGCAACAATCGCAGTTTGGAGAGGGTATTTTGCCCCACATAAAAATGGAAAGGGCAACAATCGCAGTTTGTAGAGGGTATTTTGCCCCACATAAAAAGTGAGTCGGAGCACCTGCCACAGTTTGTTCTGATTCTATTCAGTTTGGCCTAAATTCGTCATGGTTAGTCGAAACCCTCTGGCTTGCTTGTGATACATGTCATATTCCGGGTGTCAGGTGGTGCATTCCTCTTCAAATCTTCTTGCCAACGAGTTCTTCTTCTACATGGGAGCGAAGTACAGGATGAGCGTTAATTTTTCCATACTCCCTGACAAGAGCATGTTCTCGGTGGGCGTGTGAGAGGGCTATGTGCTTTAGTACTGGTAGTCAGTATGTTGGTGTGACCTTTATTGTGTTCGATATAATACGTAAAGCCTGATTTAGTTGGGCGTCAACACGTTTGATGTGCGTTCTGTTGAGCCATGCCCATGCACAGTATTCCGCAAGGGTATACTCGATTCCTGGTGCTGTCGATCTAAGTGTAGACGCTGAGGAACTCCACGAAATTAAGTTGTTTTGCCAACTGCTTACCTGGCCGAATTCGTTACTTAATTTTAGTCTTACTAGGACCACTTTTAGTAACTATAACTTCAAGGTAAATAGTATTACTCATCATTCCTAATTTCACAGTGGTTTAGCATTAGATTATTTCGATCTACTTTACTGAGTACGGAAATTCTTCAGAAAGCTTTTTCCCGAACTTGACACTACCTTTTGTGACAAGGTATCTCGTCAAAGTTCTTCATATTCTCTTTATCTCCGCTATGTTGGTTCTAGTTTCCATCACGATAGTCATATGGGTCTCAAACACGATTTATATGAACATACTTTTTATTCCAGCTTCATATCTTTATTTCTCCAGAATTATATCCTCTCATCATCATCATCATTGGTGCTACAGCCCTATAAAAGAGCCTCGACCTTCCCAAGTCTATTACGCCAGTCAGTTCTATCCATTGCCAACTGTTGCCAGTTTGCTGCGCCTATTTGTCTACCATCCTCATCTACACCATCCCTCCATCTGAGTTTTGGTCTACCCCTATTTCTACTTCCCACAGGTTGTGACATAAGGATTCTTCTAGGAGGGTTGTTCTGCTGTGATCTTGCAAGATGTTCTGCCCACCTTAGTCTTCCTATTTTTATAAAGGATACTACGTCTTTACCACCAAATATATGTTTATATCTGTGATATATCTCGTAGTTGTACCTCCTTCTCCAAACACCATTTTCACAGATGCCAAGAAATATTCTTCTCAGGATCCTTCGTTCAAATACAAGGAGGAGATTTTCATCTGCCTTGGAAATGGTCCATGTCTCCGACCCATATGTTAACACTGGTTGTATAAGGGTTTTGTATATGGTTATTTTTGTTTTTTGGCTTAAGTTTCTGCTTCTCATATGTCTACTCAGTCCAAAATAGCATTTTTTGCTAGAATTATTCTTCGCTTGATTTCTTCCGTCATGACGTTCTCCTTGGTGATCAGGAGGGAGCCTAAGTATGTGAATTTGTCCACCACTTCAAAGGTAGATTTATCAACTGTGAATTGGTGGCCGATGTTTCTGGCTCTATTGTTGGGTGTTGATGCCATTATCTTAGTTTTATTTTCATTTACTTGCAGGCCCATATTTTTTGAGGCGTTTGACAAGGTGGTATACATTTCTTCTAGCTGGCGTGTTGTGCGGGCAACTAGATCAACATCATCTGCATATGCCAAAATTTGGGATGATTTATTAAAAATGTTTCCTCTGCTGTCTATTTGGGCATCCCTGGCCGCCTTTTCCAAAGCTATGTTGAAAAGGAACACGCCAGCGCATCTCCCCGTCGCAGCCCAACATGCGTTTCAAATGCCTGTGATTGTTCGCCCTGTATTATATCCTCTCAAGTATCCTGAAAAGTGAGCCGCCATTTGCTGTTTTAATACAATAAAAACTGGAACAGTTCTCACAAACCATAGGGGAATACCAATGCTGATTTAGAAAGGAGAGATCTGTTACTGATCATATCTTCGTCGTAAGACAAACAAAAACAACACCTGCTTAATACGAACATCTACTTTTAGACATGCTTATGACACAAAAGCACAAATAGAGTTGATTGATGAGCGATGGAAAACCTGAAAATACCTTGAAATTTAATCAGCTTTATGACACCAACAAATGTTGTGAATAATATGAGGTATGACGGTAAGCTTTTAGATTGTGTTGAAACCAAAACAGGATTAAAATAAGGGGATGTGTTGATGTCAACTTTGTTCAATATAATCCTGAAATTGGTCTTAGTAAAGAACAGACCAAATAGTTCAAGAGCTCTAAAAATACAGAGTATTTACTAATTTTAAAATCACTGCAGAAAAAGTAAACCTGAGTCGAAAGTCGAAATATTCGAATAAGGTAACAGTATGTTACAGATATAGTATTGGATACCTGGGCCACATCCTGAGAGGGGAAAAATGCGCAATCCCTCAACTAATTATCCAAGGAAAGATTGAGGGCAAGAGAGAAGTAGGTCGCAAACAAATGTCGTGGCTGCGAAATATAAAGAACTGGACAGGCGTAACTAACACTGGCGAACTTTTGCATGCCGCAAAAGACAGACGTCTGACCTTAAGATAATTCGCCAACGCACTATAGGTGCACGGCACCATAAGAAGAAGATGTTACAGATCAAATTGCCGATAAGAAAAGCCGGAAATGAAATAAAACTCGAACGAGTTAGATATTACATTACCAAAAACTAAATGTAAACGAAAATGACAAAGAAGAATAAGATGTAAGGGCCTTTACATAAACGAAATCCCACAGAAAAAATAAATACACGCGCGAACGAGACGCACCAATTTCATCCACCGTGAACTATAGTCCTTTCGGTAGTAGTATATAAAATTTAGTGGTAAAGCGTAGTCCTCTCAAAAGACTACATCCTCTTCGTGTTGTCCGATTAATTTACCATCACGAGCTTTACACACGCTTCCCTTCAGGTCTCCTAACACGACGTCTTGTCTATTTTTGGTCTTGTGCAACTTCTCAGACATTTTATCAAAAAATGTGTTATATGTACTTTATGTTTAAGTTAGAGGATACATGCCAAATATATACATTTTTTTATTATCATGTTCACTGTTTTTCCAGTTAAGATTAAATATAATGATAGATAGTTTATTGGTAATTATAATTATAAACAAAGGTAATAATCACAACAGATTAAAATTGAAAGAGAAATAATTCCTCAAATTAAAAAAAAAGACACTCACCATAAGGTACCCCTTACTTTTTGCTTTGAATTGATAAAAGTTAAGAGCTTTCATTCTAGCTGATACTATCTTATAAATTTAATGGCTAAATACATGATTTCTAGATCTCTCAACGAGGTCAAATTTTGATACAATATCAGAAAATCATTTTGCGCATTGTATTGTCGAAGTTTTTGTTTAAAGTGTAACACACACTACATAATATATATATATATATATATATATATATATATATATATATATATATATATATATATATATATATATATATATATATATATATTGTTATGATGTGTTGTTTGTTTGAATGATGAGCAATGAGTATTTTTAATAATATAGGGTTTTTATCGCGGTTCTCAAAGAATTAGTTTGTAAGTACTTTTTTAAATTATCTTTATTATAACTATTATGAAACACACATATATAATATCTATCCTAGTCAATGTAAATTTAAAATAAACTATCTTTAAATTGATATTCTTATAAAACTAATTAAATTCTATAGACAATGTAAAATTTAAACAAACTATCTTCTAAATTGAAATTGTTACGACACTAACTAAATTATATTATCAAAATTTTGTACCTTTCTTTCACTGAATGCCTAAATGAACTGTTTTCCACTATATAGATTCTAATCACCACTGAATGTCTTCGTACTTCGGTTATCCTTGTTTTTGTGAAATTACTTTTTCCAATTATCAGCTTCTACCAATTTAAGATATATTTTTCTTCACCAGCATTTATAAACCACCAAGCAAACCAGCAAAACAGCATTTATATTTATTCTTCTTTTCAATATACCAATATCCAGTTATTATAAGTTGATTTATACTAATCTCCAATCATAATATAATTTTAATTTCTTCCAATATACTTTTTTTAATCTTCAATAATTATTTGTGTATAATTATAAATGTGCATTAAAATATATGCATAATTTTTAATCTTCATTTAACTCACTATATTAAACAATTGGACTATTTGTAACTGATTCACTGACTCCAACTAACTTTTCATATTTCTTACTAAACTTTTCTGACTGACTTCTTGAAGATTCTGAACAATTTACTTCACTAACTAAATGTGTCTACTAACTTTCATAATAAACTGGCCTTCTTGAATCCAAATCACGGGTATTTATATCTTTTCAATCTTCCAGAACCATCTGGTAAGAAATCATGTTCGATTTAGTTCTATTCCTTCTATATGGATGTTCTCGAAAAAATATATGTTCGTTCCACAGACAACCATTATTTCGAGAATGTTCGACCGTAAACAATGGTCAAATTCTGCATTCTGGAGAATTCGTTAATGTTCTATTGATAATTTTGTTGACATTTAGGCTTTTCAGATCAGAATAAACATTTAAATCATTAAATATATATAAATTAAACATTTTAAACTAACATTATTATTATAACCCCACTTCACATTCGTATTATGATTAATTTCTGTCTGTCAATTTACTGTATAGTTGGTTGCCTATGCACATGGCTCACTTAAATATATTTACAACATTAAAATACAACTTTTTACAATTACTATATGCTAATTTCTTAAAAATGCCCTCACATAAATAATTTTTATTAAATTTTCTAGTATATAACTTATTAAAATAACCAAATACTTTTAATATCTAATATTATGTAGTATATAACTTATAAATTATTTTCTATAAACCCTAATCGTATCATATATATATATATATATATATATATATATATATATATATATATATATATATATATATATATTTGGAATATATTCAATGGTTGAATAGCAGAGGTTTTATCGGTCAATAATTGGCAAATAAAATTTATATATATATATATATATATATATATATATATATATATATATATATATATATATATATATATATATATATATATATCTGTACCGTGGAGGTAAACAGTCGTATATCCATAATGTATACATTTGCAGGAAAGCGCAAAACATAGAGACTACTCAATAAATTAAAAAAAATTCGTACTTCCATATTATTGAATTCAACATTATTGGTACATTACACTACGTAAATGAAAATCTATTACTAGATATTAGTATTGTTAAGAAATGATTTACCTGGTGTACGATATTAGGAGTTACGACTTTTTATCTATATGTCTTTAAACAGGTAATATGCAAAATAAAAATAGTAAGTGATGACAAAAATATTATATTCTGTGTTTAAAAATGCAAAAACCAAATCACAATGTTTGAAACAAAAAAAATCGTTAAGCAATAAAAATATAAAACCTAAACATTTTTACTTTAGTTGTCGCTGTCACTGTTACCTGCTTGCTGCTTTGAAATTGACTGTTGGTAGAAATTATGAAATTGCACCGGGATCCACTGGCAAAGCTTTAATAAATGTTCTTGTTTTTTTTTTGGTGATACCTTTACAATTCGTACGCATAGCAGGCAATTGATCAGGGAATGGTACTTGAGTTCTCGCTGATCTGGATACATTCAAACTCGTAAAATATTGGTTTGTAAAGTTTGTTTTATAAAAAATAGTTAACGACGACGCAGCGTGAATTTGAAAGTGCACCACAGTTGAAATAAGGAACTCTTGTTTTTCATTATTTCGTTTTTTACCAATACATGGTGAGTGAGGTTTGGCATACAATATTTCGAAATTTTTGAAATCCGATACCTCCATTTCAATCACAGTTGCACCTGTAGAGCGGATTAACTGCTGCCAGTCCCAAGGCGTAACGATTTCCATAGTTGCTTGTTTTTTTAACGTCCTTTCAATTAAACCATGAACATGGTCTGCCTCCATGTGGGTATGCGCTCTCAACAAAAACTTGTGGTCTATCGTTTTCAAATTTGGACATATTTTTAGTTGCCATAGGTAAGTGAACATTATCATTATATTACGATTTTGAGTGGGACAATTGTCCGACCAAATAATTAAATGTTCTACCGTAGAATTTGCAAGAACAATTTAACTCCAGTTCAATAATGCTGAAGCAATTTCATGTCCACCCCTTCCAGCTTTCGATTCGTCCCACACCATGCAGTAAGCCTTGTTTATGGTGGAATCATAAATTGTCAGGTTTAGTGTCCATAGCTTTAACGAATAAAAACTTTAATTATTTGTCAGGTAAGGGGTTGGAAGACTTTTTGTAGGTAGATCATAATCACTTTGGTTCTATCAACTGCTAACTTATTTGTTATTTTGTCATTCTTTTCAGTATACCTCATATCAGTGTCGTGAAGATGATCTTCATATTTCTGACGAACGGCAGCCGTTGCTTCATCACCTTCTTTGAGTTGTTGTCTAAATTTATCGCATCCATCGCATGTATCAACTGAGGGAGTTTTGAATTCCAGGTTAAATTCAGTATTGAAAATTTTTTTATAAAGCCACATCTACGCAGTTTCTGCTTTGGAAACTCATCATTTTAACATTTTGCCAAATATAATTTGTACATTTTATCCTTATTTAATCCAGGTTCATAATTTTAGACACCCTTGCACTAATTAATTGACGTAAATGTTTGTTTTCATTAGAACTCATGTTAATTCTAACTTCAGTAGAAGCAATAAAGTAAAATAATAACAACAGTAACACGTGGTAACACCCTCAACTAAATATTATTTAATGTAGAACTGGAGCTACGGTTTATACCACTACCGCATTCCAAAGCATACTATCGTGTACGCACGTATCAATCTATTACTATTGTTTACCTCAACTGACTAATGGAGTTGCGGTTGTTTCTAAACGCCATATCTAGGCAACTAATAATGCTAGATGTACGATTCTTTGTCACCAGATGCTATGAAAACCTGACAACAAGAGCGTAGTCTTAACACCATTTCGGCAAAAATTGGAGTTACGACTGTTTACCTCCACGGTACAGATATATATATAAATATATATATATATATATATATATATATATATATATATATATATATATATATAATGATTTATAGTATCAGCAATCGGTATGTAGGAAATAAAACTCTATTTGTTCTGTCTGAATATTTTGTCACGATTTTCTGACTTCTTCAGGAGAAAACTGTAGATTTATTAGAATAATTATTATATATATCAACAAAGTGAATATTTCAATACTTACAACTATAAGTGTAAAAGGTATTATAAGATACTGGGTTTTTTCTCTGGTGGTGGAAATACTAATTTCAGGGCTTTCTTGTGTGGTTTTTGATTTAACATTTTATTACTTGTTTGTTCGTTGTATCCATTGTTTACTGCTATTTGCTTAATGCTATTTAATTCTGTCTTAAAGTTGTATTTTGACATCGGAATTTCTGTTAATCTATGTAACATACTATGATAGGCTGTCAGTTTATGCTGTGTGGGATGGGATGATGAATTGTGTATAGTCGTGTCAGTATGGGTAGGTTTATGAAATATGGAGAAGTCATGTTTATTTTTAAGTCTGATAATTTTTAAATCTAAAAAATTTATGGATTGATTTGGTTCTGTCTCTATTGTAAATTTAATATGACTATGAAGTGAATTTATATACGATAAAAATTCATCGAGTTACCTGTTAGTTCCTGTGAAACATACCAGTACGTCGTCTACGTATCTCCGTATCTCCACCAATATAAAAACTGTTTGAATATGGGATTTTTTCAAATCTTTGTGTCTAGATGATCCATAAAAATATTTTATAGCAATGGGATTAGAGGATTGCCCATTATAAGTCCTGCACTGTTATTTGTATATATTTGATTATTAAATTCAAAGTAGTCCTGGTTTATTGGTACAGAAACTTATTCTAGTAAAAAACCTTTTAGACCAAAATAGTACAAATCCAATCATTTCATCTGAAATTTTACATCTTCTTGAAATTTGCATAAACCAGGACTACTTTGAAATTAGTATTTCTACCACCAGAGAAAAAACCCAGTACCTTCTGCTCGATTACATATACAGGCAAAATATCAACAAAAATAGCCAAACACATAAAAAAAGGAATAACAACAGATTTTATAAGAAAGAATCTAGACAAATATAATAAAAACAACAAGAGCCAAAATAAAAGCACTTACACAGTGGTGTATAACTTAAATGTGACACTATGCAAAAACTTACATCGGTCAAACTGGTAGAAATTTTAATAAACGAATAGCAGAACATAAAACGGCTTTCAATAATAGAAAAACAGATTCTACATACGCACTTCACCTTCTACACAGATATAATTCTGAATGACCAACTTGAGACAAACAGTTCTTCCCTCCTCAACCTATTTCATTAAAGACTATAAAGTGAAAACGCATGCCAAAAATAAATCACTTGAGAAAGGAAATCAGCCGAAACAGCTGTAGTGCATCTTCTGTACATATTAATGTAGAATCTCTCCTTTTTTTGTTGATTGACATCTTTCCATACGAGCATATATCAGAATAATTGTTACATTCTGGTCATTTTTATTTTTTATGTAATTCAAAAACTATTATTTCTTTGTTTATTCCTTTAGTTAAATATATTTAGTTTATATTTCTCATACTACTATACCTGTGTAATTTCTCAGACATTTTGTTAAAAAAGTCTTTTTTTAACTAAAAGCGTATATCCCAAATAAATATTTTTCTCCGCTTTCCTTTATTATCATGTTGCCCGTTTGATTCTCTCATTTCCAGTTATTCAAGCTTTTCCAAAAAAGATTAAATATAATGGACATTCGTATGGGAATGAAAGAGATATAGGTAATGGTTTTGCAGAGTTTCTCATTAGCTCAGTAATATCAATAGGTTCAAATAAAAGCGATAGATATTATACGTTATCAAAAAAAAAAAACTTCCGGGCCACTTTTTTATAGTCCAGTTACTGACACTAATGATGGAAATAATAAGTAATCTTAAAATAAAAGATATACAGATTTAATTATATGCTTTCCTTTATGGTAAATGAATTTTCTTTGAATAGTTTTGGTTTTGAGAAAAACCTTTATTTGAACCACGTTCTGCCAAGTTCGCACTTGCCATTGCCAAGTCAGGTTGATTTCTAATATTGATTCTTTGGTTGGTCTATCGGATGTACGATTCGCCAATCTCCACATGGAATCTCGTATAATCCTTGATTTTCTAACTATATTTTTGGTTTGGTGGATGGTAAAATGGTTGAGATTTTTCTGTCGGTATTCTATCGTTTCTATTTTGTGCTAGCACCCTTCCTATTTTCTCTGTTGTACCCTTTACACATGGTATAATAGCTTTTGCAATCGGTTTTGCGTCTTTGTTGGATCCTTTATTCTTTCTTGAGCATTATAAGCCTTTTCAATGGTATATGTTGAGAAGCCGATTTTTCTTAGGGCTGTTTTCACATTATGCATGTCTTTATTTTTACGTTCTGCGTCTTACAGTCTACTTCAAACATCAGCAAGAAGTATCACTACCTGACTTGACAATGGAATAATTAATAAATTTCTTCACAATAATAACATTTTAATGCTACAGATCTTTTAAAGGTAAGATCATTTACTTAATTGTTTTTCATATTAGATGTATCGCTAATAACACTCTTTTAGATGAACTGATGATGCTCATTGAACAGTGGGCGAAGCGTCTTTAATAAATAGATAAAGTAGCACAACTCTTGTCTTTTTTATCTCCAAATTGACCGAAAATATCCCATTCACTTACGAGTGCACTTTTTTTATATTAAATTAAAATTAAATTAAAAAAACACGCTGTATAAAAAACGTCTCTTTCTAGATAATAGTCACTGTAAAGCGACAACAATTTCGTTTTCTGTCCCCACGTCCCCAGTGATTACTATAATATAAACTAGTATTCTCCTTTGTCTACTTTTAATCACTTTACAGTAAAAGCACAAAAACAAATGCTATTCGACCTCATTACCATAGGCAATTTAGCAGGAAAGTGAATTTTATCCCTGGAACTTAATAAAACAGAATGCTGTCGTTAGATATCAAGAAAGCAAAATAAACAATAACAAGTATCCAAAGGGCGAACTTAAAAAATGTTTTCCCAAAACAAACCAACCTCTGTTATCGTTCATCTTAATCCAATTCCTTCCGTTATAATCTGACGATTAGCTATTGACGTATTTTCGAAGCTCCATAAAAGGGAAAATTAATCTTTCATAAATGAGAATTTTGTTCTCCGTTGTTTTTTGTTTTTAAAATTCCCCCAGTTGAGTAATGGATTTGTTTACCTAGAGCAGGCTACCGAATAAATTAATTACTAATTCCGGTTAGGAAGAGAAAATAACAATTTTAGTTTTTATTAAAAAATCGTTGCAGTTTGCAATTGACAATTGCTCTAAATTAACTGAGTTTATTCTTTTACTTTCTGCTTCGACTGCAAACCATTTCTGTCTGTCTTTTTCGATTTATTTCATAACAATGAAAAAGTGGATAGTCCAAAGTATTCCGAAAGCGCGTGAGTTTAAAATCGAAATCGAAAAGTTTATGATTTAACTTGAATAAGTGTTGGTTAAAATAATTGTACCTTAACTCTATTCAATTTATATAAGAGTGAGTTAGGAAAATTGACACCTAAGAATATAATTTAGCAAAGATCATTAGGATCTATTTGTTTAGTGATTATACCGCT
Organism: Diabrotica undecimpunctata; assembly: GCF_040954645.1. Taxonomy (NCBI): domain Eukaryota; kingdom Metazoa; phylum Arthropoda; class Insecta; order Coleoptera; family Chrysomelidae; genus Diabrotica; species Diabrotica undecimpunctata. The sequence continues at coordinate 125,197,228 of NC_092811.1, forward strand.
TAATTGTAGAACTGTTAAGCAGATTGCTGATTTGTGTAGTAGGCTAGCGAGTGATGGCCCAAAGTTTTAAGACCACAGCAGATTTGCTTCGGGTTCGAGGAGTAGCCAATGATTACCAGCCATCGTGGTATACAATAGGAGTGATAGATATAACAGAACTTTTTATTAAACATTTTAAAAGAGTTTTACGTCTATAGGCTCTCAATTTATCTAATAATCAATAGACTTTTAATTTATCTAAGTTATTAATGTTCCTAAATTTAGTAGATAGATTCTCTTTTTTAGTATAATTACAGTCCACAAAGGTTATTGGGACTAATCTATTTATCAACAAATTGAGAATTTAACCCCAATTTGTCCACAAAGGGTAGAGTATCTAATATATCACGAAAAAGGTCCGCGTTTGATACCAAGCGCAGTCGAAACCATGTAGATATTTGCCCTTAAAACATGGTCCTTATTTACAAATGCGTCATTAAACCAATATACGAGTAGACATACGATATTAAGTTATCAAATAACTTTTGATTGGAACCATCCCACTTCAAGACTACAACGATTTCAATCAAAAATAATCCGTAACATACTCCAAGCTCCACGGAACATGTCAAACAAAACTATGTATGAAAATCTGAGCAAAATACCCTGTGGTGTATGTTATGTTATATTTTAAATACTGTGCTACAATTTGCTTCAATATTATTTGTAGCAAATTATTGTCTACAACGTCATTACTATTATTATTTATCATAAAATGGAAAATAAATAAGTTAGAAACAAAAATAACTAAAAATATTGGAATAAATTTTCTTTTAGGTCTTATATGTTTTTTTGTGGTAATTTTACAAAAAAAAATGACAATAAACCAATATTATAGAAAGTTTTTTAAATAATTTTACTACAAATTTGTTTAATTTCATATCCTTCTCTGAAAATGGACGGAAAGTGTACAAAGTCTTAATTTTCAAACATTAAGTAGGCAAACATGGACACTACTAAGAAAATGATGAAGCGGAATTCTCATAACAAGAAACAAAACAACAATTAACCCAAACACTATTGCCTCACATCTGGTATCGACATCTAGGGCCCTGAAAGACAAGCCACATACAATCAAGGTAAAACTCACTATAGCTCTCAAGGATGTAAAGCCCCAGGTTTCGCCAATATTCATCCCGAAATCTCAATTAACAGAGGCAAATATGCGAGAGAATGGATCGCCCACTTTTTCACAGACATTATGAAGACCGGTACCATACCACAGAAACTCAAACGCTCAAAGGTCATTGCCATATTAAAACCAGGGAAACCAAATAATAACCACCCTAAGAACTACAAACCAATAGCCCTACTATCGGCGACGCTCAAGCTATTAAAACGACTTATCTACAACAGAATTAGTCCAAAGCTGCTTGAATCAATAGCGGTTGATCAGGTAAGTTTCTGACTGAAAAGAAGCTGCGCAGATCAGGTTCTTTTACTAACCACATTTATTAAGGCAGAGTTCTAGAGAAAACTTACTGCAGCCGTATTCATAGTCCTAACAGCGGCTTACGATACAGTCTGAAGAGAAGGCATGATATACAAGCTCCTCCGTACAATCTTCTGTAAATCCACGGCTCGAATAATTAACAGCATGCTAGCTGACCGAACGATTCAAGTAGTCATGAGAACCGACGTCAGCACCTCAAAAAAACTGAAGAATGGACTGCCTTAGGGATCTATCCTAGCTCCTCTTCTCTTTAGTCTGTCCATCACTGATATACCAGAAACCAGATCAAGGAAGTTTGTTTACGCCAATGGCTGGGTCCTTGCAACAATGTGTAAGTCATTTAAAGAAATAAGAAGAAATCCTCACGGCGGACTTACACACAGTGGGAAAGTATTTCCGTAAATGCAGGCTCCAACCAAACGCTACCAAAATAGAAGTTTCCAGTTTTCACCTACATAACAAGCACGCAAGAAGAACACTCAACATCCAATTCGAAAACACCACACTCGCCTATAATAAAACACCAAAGTACCTTTGGGTGACTCTTGAACATGGGGAGCATCGGCTTCCACCTTGCGATCATCTGCCTTGAGCCTTGTCTTCTCAACCGCGGAATACTGCTCTTCAGCCTGGCTTAAGAGCCCAAATATAGATACAAAGTAGATGCCCAATTAAACAATGCAATGAGAATGATTGCTGGTGTTATCAAATCCACCAGCCACCAGTTTAATCGTTTGCATATTTTGTTTAGTACCTATATATTGTTACGCACAATTACATATTCTAAGTAGTTATTGGGAATCTTTATCAAGGAGTGTCTTGGGAAAATCATTACTTCTCTAGTCTAATGTCTGTGGACAAACTCTCTCGAACTACTATAAAAATGTATAAATGCTTTTGTAAGTTGAGCAGATCGTAAATTTTTCATTATTAGTAAAAAACAGTTCTTCATAATGTGTTCTTCATAAAGTGTTTAGTATCAGATTCCAAATTTGTCCGAAATTCTCAAATGATTCACCCTGTATTTGTTTTAAGTTTATACTAATGGTAAACACCGCACACTTGTTAGAACAACACATGCACTTGTATTCTACAAAAATACATAAATATCGTCTTTAAGTAGTTTTTAAGTAGTCACCAATTAACAAGTCATAAAACCATGGTTTCCGACTAGTCATCAATGTCCCTATTGATATGAACCTTGTGATCTGTTTGGTGTCTCAAAATGTCTATAAAACACGGCACTAAGAGTTCTAAGAAACATCTTTCTTAATACTTAATAAAAAATAAATTTAAAAGCCCTGTAAATAAGTGATTTTACATCACTGTAACTCAATTTTGTTTACATTACAGCGTCTATGTTTTAAGGCGTCTTGTCTTGGATAAAATGTTTTTAAGTTCATATTTTACAAATTAAATATATCATCAACTCAATAAATTGCCTCGTTTTTGTAATCGCATAAGAGTACAGTATGAATATTTATCGATTCATCATAAAGCAATTAATGCAAATAAAACAAATAAAACAAATATGAATAATAAATCAGCACAATCAATTCAATATAAATTAGTGAAAATTGCAATATCATAATTGTAAAAAATTGAAATATGGAAAATAAATAACAATGACAATTATAGTCCGGGATCACTGGCCCATTTTCACCCTTTATTACTAACAAACTAATTTTTCGTGAGTAGTGAGTGCTTCAAGTAAGCGCACTTAAGGTTTAATCAAGTGTAAAATCCAAAAACAATTGCGTTGAAAGTATATTTATTTTTATTTAAGCCTGTTAATACATAAACAACAAAATCAATTATAATTTGCGAACTAAACATTATTACTTTAATAGAAAAAGTGAAACTAAAAAAAAGGTCTTTTGCGCACTCTAAGCCCGTTTTTTAAAAGTACGCATTTAGGATTGTAATATTGCGCACGTAATTTTATGAACATAGGTCACATTTATAAGATCCAAAACCTGCGTATGCACTGCACTAGTATAGTTTAAATAGGATCCTATTGTGCTATCCCGTGGGAACTTTGTTGCTAAAATGTAAAACCCATTTTTTTTTGTTTCTAATATTTTTGTAAGACAAAATCACTTGGTCGTCCAAAAATCGTAGTGGGAGGGGAGCGGTGGGGAGCCTTACAAAAAAAAATGCAATTTTTTTTTTCATTGTTTTTCGAATGTACAATATCCGAAAATTCATTCGTCAAATTTGCATACCCATCAGGACATTAGAAATATTTTTTTTTATTTTTAAAAATACTTCATACCATTATTGTATACGGAGCGCCTTCATACAAAATCAGTTGCCCTGAAAACCCATATTTTTAAAATCGTTTACCTCGCTCTACCTCGAAAAATATTGGGTTTAGCAAAAAATTGCTTTTTATAAACGTTATAGGCCAAAAATCAGAGAACATGCTAGTTTTTTTAGAATTTTGATTGGATAATTAGTTTAAGAAAAATTAAATAAATCGAACGGCATGTCACGACGGACAGTGCTGAACGCAGAGATGCGAGGAAGGGCGAGATTCCTATGCTATAGTCAACCGCAAATCGACTCTACTGATGGCGATGTTGTTATGGTCGTTTTTTCATTGTGATGCTGATTTTAAGGAGGATGAATACTCTTCTAGCGTAAATAGTGACTTCTTTGGCTCGTTTTGTTGTCAGATTATTAACAGTTTTAAAATACTGTATTTGTTAAGTGATAGTAGTATTTATATTATCATAATAGGTATTGTTGTATATCTTTAAGGTTGTATACTTATTATTATTAAATTATTAATATTATCCAGATTTAGCCATACGGCTCGCACTCCCTCAAAGGGGAAAATTCACTCATCTCAGATACTTACGATATTAAAAGGATTGAGCTCTGTTGGGACTCTTTCCGTGTTCGGAGCCCTAATCGAGCCCTAGGTGACTTGGTATGTAGGAGTATCCCGTATCCCCAAAAATGTTCTTACAGATTATTGTTATTATTATAAAGCTTACTAAGGACGTAGTAAAGTGGTTAAATTTCAAAAGCTTGGGATATACATATCTAAAATGGCAAATTCTAATAGAATATCTACCGTTTCCACTTATGCATTCCAGTATTTGCCTGTGGCAGTTTGAGCTGCAATGAATTCTGAAAACTCTGTCAAAATTCACGAGTTAAAGTTGAGATTTTATCGGAGAGTTGCATAACGTCTTCTTTTCTCCTGAAAGTATCGATGATTTCCGATGTACAAAGATGAATTAAGTTAATATAATGTACAGAAGAAGTGCCACACTCTAAAAGCCACTTTTTATAAAGATTTATTAATAATCTTGACAGAGCTTCGTACGTCAACTTATGGGTTCGTATAGCTTTATTGTATTTTTGCCAGATAAAATACCATCAATTGTGGACTGAGCATAGAGACCACTGTCCAACTATACATCAGCAAGTCCAGAATCTGTCATGAACCACCATTAAAAGTCCAGAATCTATCATAAACTGACCAATTATTTTGAGGAAGTTCATAACCGTGTGAAATCCACCTAGACGAATGACTACGTTTTTTGTGTCTTCTGACTGGGACCATTGGAGCTCTTTAGCTTTATAATAGATCGCTTAATCAAACGTCAGTACGGTGTATCTGTTATTTAGCTTCTTAGCAATTTCATTGCACTTTATGATAACAGTCCAAACGGTATCATATTCTGACGAGACATGGAGTAGCACAGGTAAGTAGCCATAGGTCGTTACATGTGATTTATCCTCTACAGTCCGTTTTTGAAATCCTGATCACTGTGGATAACGGTTTCATCCCTAACAGAGTCCCTCATTTTGCAAATGCACCATGCCATGTTACGATATCTTATGTTATTATTAAGATTCTGACCCTTTTCTATGAAGCTCAGTTTATTTTCCTCAGATTGTACTTTTCTTTTTGATTTGTCAAAATAAATTTTGTGAAGGGAATGAAAATCATTCGCTATTACCAGCCTCTGATTATACGGCAAAAATTTAAATTGTCCAGGTATATTTTCATTAAATGGTTCTCTCTGGAAGGCAGCAATTTGGGTTCCGTGAAAAGTAGGTGTTTTGTCCAAAGTCTCTTCAAAATGTCAATGTTGTCAGCAGCAAATTGAACGAATCGATTTTGTACCAATTGTCTCGGTATGGTCACATGATTATTCTCCAAGTAAAGTTGAATTTCTTCTTGGGCGATGCTGTTACGCACTCTAAGAGTACCGATGTATGAAATTGAATGACCGCAAGCGTGTATTGCTTCAATGAGTTTTTTCGACCTTGTTTCCTGGTGAACTAAAAGTCCTAGCCCAATATACTTTGGAGTTTTTATTTTTCCATTCAAACAGGCAAAAATAATGTCTTGGAAAATGCTTACAGTTTCAATTTTCATTATCGCTTTAGAATACAAGCTTTCAGGAATAGACTTTTTGTAGTCTCTAACAATCATTCTTTTTTAAATCGGACTCAGTTGACATCTTGTTTATCTCGCTTCGGATAGTTTGGCATATTTTGACTAGAATGTGTTGCTCCGATGCCCCTAAACTAAAAGTGTCAGATTCGTCGTGGTTATTTTTTCTTGCATATTATTAGTCATAACTTGGCATAGTTTTTGATTCGGTGAGTGCTTTTGACAAAAGATGCACTTTTGTAAATTAAAGGGCTGTTCAAGGACCGTTTTTGAAAAATATCGTCTCTACGAAAATCAAATGGCAGTTTAGTATTTTTGACTTGTACGAGGCAATATTCTTTAAGCTCGTATAAGATTTATAACAGTTTTTGTGCAATTTTAAAAAATCTTGATTTTTTAGATCATCAAACTTTGAGAATATATGCCGCATGTATTTATTCTCATGACAATTTTTCATACGTTCGCTCGTGCATTCAATAAAAGTTTTTTTTGATCTTTCTTGAGAGTTAACCAGCCTTCCTCCTTCCAAACAAATAAGACACACATTTTGAATAAAAACGTCTTGTTCGGCATCAGATTTATGAAAGAAACATGCCTTAATCTGATTTTGACTCAAGTTCGCTGTCAGAGCTGCTGCTGTTCGTTAAATCCATTTCTAGATGGATACAAAAAAAAAGTACTTACTGTAATAATAAGTAAGTACTAAATATTGTTAACTTACCAATAAGTTTAATTAATCACTGTTAATAATATAATTAACACATAAGAACTTTATTATGTCTCACTTATAATAATCTTAGTGGATTTCGCGCTAAAAACAAAGCTTATGAAAAATAATGCACATATGCAAAACAATACACTTGTTGCGCTAGCATATATACAACCATATAACACAACAGCGTCTCGAGGTAAAAACGACCGTAACAACATCACCATCAGTAGAGTCGATTTGCGGTTGACTATGGCATAGGAATCTCGCCCTCCCTCGCATCTCTGCGTTCGCCACTGTCCGTCGTGACATGACATTCGATTTATTTAATTTTTTTTAAAACTAATTATCCAATCAACATTTTAAAAAAACCCACATGTTCTCTGATGTTTGGTCTATAACGTTTATAGGAAGCCATTTTTTGCTAAACCCAATATTTTTCGAGGTAGAGCGAGGTAAACGATTTTAAAAATATGGGTTTTCAGGGCAAGTGATTTTGTATGAAGGCGCTCCGTATACAACAATGGTTTAACGTATTTTTATAAATAAAAAAACAATATTTCTAATGTCCGGATAGGTATGCAAATTTGAGGAATGAATTTTCGGATATTGTTCATCCGAAAAATGATGAAAAAAAAAATTGAATTTTTTTTTGTAAGGCTCCCCACCACTCCCCTCCCATTACGATTTTTGGACGACCAAGTGATTTTGCATTACAAAAATATTAGAAACCAAAAAAAATGGGTTTTACATTTTAGCAACAAAGTGCCCACGAAAATCTATTCTAGAAGCCTTTTGCCAGTCTATTTACTCTACTACACTTTTCATGCCACCATTCAGCACATGATATGCACTTAATCCAGTCTTCTGTAATAGGTTCTTTAAATGTTTCGTTGCACCCTGGACAGCTCCAAATTTTCTTATGAGGCGTTGTTTTTGACTTTGCGAAACACCTTTTTATTTTTTTGTACCTTCTCTGCCAGTCTGAGGTTCACATTTGATTTCCTTTTTAAACTCCCTTCCAGAAGCCCTAGCGGTGGTGGTAGGTTATCGCCAACATCCAGTTTGAGTTTGTATTGCGGCTTTTGTTTCTTATTTCTTCAATTAGTTGCTGCTTATATGGAGAGCTGGTGATAATTTCCGACTTTCTGCTTCTGCGATTTCTGGATCTAACCACAATTGATTTAGATAACGGAGAAATGGTTGTTAATTTAATATAACTTAAGGAGCATAGTTTTTGATCTGTAAAACCCTTCTCGTACAATCGGGTTCAAATGTAGGTACTTCGCTGATTATGGCATATCTTTCATTAACATGAATATTTTCCTTAATAGTGGAATTCTCGAGAACAATAGTTGGACTGTCAAGAACATTGGGAGTATTTTCAGAGCCTGATTCAGACATTTGATGTGGTTAAATATCGATTTCAGACATAGAGTTTTTAGCGACTCCTGATTGTACGTTAAATGCTTCTAGTTCCGTAGTTACTGCAACTGTAGCAGGTTCTTCTCGTTCTGTGGAAAAAGTGGCCATAAAGTCAGCGTCAGTAAATATGTCATTATTAAAGGGACATATCCCCGTCACTTTAAAACCTTCAAATTGCATTCGTTATAATAGCAGCTTTAAAGTATGTAGGGGCAAATATTGAAGCAATTTGGTAAACCGTAATTACCCACTCGAAGTAACACGTACCCACTCATCTAAACATAGCTGTTATAAAAAATATAGGACTACCGACTGAAATACAATGAGAAGGAGCAGGTGACCACAAAAACTCATACTCGTAGAAAGAGGCATATAGAAAAAAGATCACCCTGCAACATACAAAAACAAGACGACTATATGCTTACTTTCAAAAGGCTAATCAGTAAAGAAATAGACAACCTCCAAAATATCAACAGCTTGGAAGTACTAGAAGAAAATGTCCTAGAATTTAAAAACACGTTAAAAGAATCACTGCCTTTATGTTGAAAATCTATGTATTGGTAATAAATGAAAAATTGTTTTTTATAAATTAAATTGAAAAAAAGCAATGTTTTGCTTTATATTTTTATTACTTACTATAATCTGTTTTACACTATTAAAGTTATTAACATACCTAACATACATAGTATTAACATACCATCAAGAATCTTTCATATTTGCGTCCGATGTACAGATATGAGAATAGGCATATATCAGAACAGGTAGTTTTTGCATAATTGACCTTTGTTTTGGTGTGGATGGTTAGTATAATTATTACATCTTTACTTTTTGTTCATTTATAGTCCTCGACCGCTAACACAGTTCTAGATCATTGATTCTTCTCCCTCTCACTACTAAAGCTCTTGTCAGAACGTAGTGACAGTAGTGTCAGCTTACTTTCTCCATTGATTGAGTTCCTATGCCATATGGACAGCAGCATGTAAGAATTTTCCCACTAGAGTCTTTATTTGTTCTGTCTATCGTGTTTGAGATCTTCCTTTTGGTCTTAGGCGTTATACCTTTCCTTCTACTACCAATAAGTTTCATGGTCCTGTTCTTAAAGCTATGTTGCCGAAGTAATCTGGGTATGCTCAGTTTATTTTTTTTAATATTCTGTCTTTTATATGACGCTCTTTCAAAACAGTCATTCTATAGACCCACATTTCGATCTTCCTCCTTCTCGGCTAGGCTAGTTGATCGGCTTTATGTAACCCTTGGTTAAACAATATTTTTGTTTGATCTACCCAACGGCTTGGAGATCTTCCCCTAGGTCTCTTTCCTTCAACTCTACCATTGACTATCAGTTTTTCCATCGTACCTGTGCTTCTAGAAATGTGTCCATAATACTGCAAATTATCTCTGTTGTATTTGTTTAAGTAATCTATCCTTTACTTTAAGTTGTTCTAATATCGATACGTTAGTACGATGATCAATCCAGGATATTCTTAACATGCGGCGGTATACCCACTTTTCAAAAGCGTCTAGTTTATTTTTATCCGCTTTCTTTAAGGTCCACGTTTCGGATGCATATGTGGCTATGGAAAAAATGAGTGCCCTTACCAGCCTTAGTTTTGTGTGTATTGTTATGCTAGAATGTTTCCAAATTGTTACCAGTTTCATCATAGCTGTTTTAGCAACAGTCAACCTTCTTCGTATCTTTCTGTCACACCCTCCGTCATTTGTTATTAGGGACCCCAGGTATATGAAACTATTTACTACTTCAAAGCCCCCAATTTCTTAAATGTGCTGAAGATTATTCCGAGCTCTGTCTACTATCATGATCTGTGTCTTACTCCTATTTAGCTGTAGTCCATATGTTTTGCTTTTCTCCTCCAGACATCTCATTATGTCTTCCATTTCTTCTTGATTTGCCGCGAATATTAAAGTGCCATCAGCATATCTCAAGTTACTGATTTTTTGACCTCTTACTGATATTCCACCCTTCCATCCGTTTAGTACCTTTCGCATAATGTGTTCGCTGTAGATATTAAACAGAGTTGGCGAGATTATGCATCCCTGTCTGACACCTGCCTCTCTTCTAAAATGATCAAATGGGTGTTGTTTATTTTTACTGTGCACTTATTATTTTCATATAGACTTCTAATTAGTTAAATTAAGTGGTGGGGTATTCCACACAGCACACAAGCATGAGAGTATTGAATTCACGAGTATTTTTCGATTAGCTGTCCTGACATATTCTCTTGTGCCTTTTCCTGGGGACAAATCCCGCTTGTTCTTCTGATATCTGAGGCAATAGAAAAGCTTTTAGCCTTTCATGTATTACATAAAGTAGAACCTTGCTTGAATGGGATATCAGAGTTACCTTTCTGTAGTTGCTGCAATCTAGCGGATTTCCGCTAGAGATCAGAGATCATTTTTAAATATAGGGATGAAAGTGGATGTTGTCCAGTCGTTGGGCCACTCTCCGGTTTCCCAAATCTTTTTGCAGATCATATGCATAACATTTACTCCAACATCTCCAGTCTCTTTTAAAACTTCTGCTGTGATCTGGTCTGCGTCAGGAGATTTTCTATTTTTTAACTTTTTGATTGCTTTTTCTACCTCTGACTTTAGAATGTTTGGTTCTCTCTCTGCAGTGAACTCATTCGTGATTTGCATTATGGGGATTATCTGCATATAGACTTATATGTCATATGACAATATTTTCTCTTATATGTCTATTTCTTCGATATTACTTCTATTAATTTTTTTGAGAGTCCGTGTTTTAGCTGCATATGTAGCAGTGGGAAAAATAAGGGCATTTACCAACGTGAGCTTAATATTCCTTGTTATTGTTTGGTCTTTTCATATTTTAATTATTTTAACTGTTGCGGTTCATGCCATTGCTAGTATACGCTTGAGTTGTAAGGAGCAGTCGCCATTGTTCGTTATTAGGGAGTCCAAATATACAAATCTATCTACTACTTCTAAATTCGCCACTTGATGTATGTGCGGTAGATTATTGTTTGCTGTTGATCTGAAGTCTGAATTCTGCACTTATATAGCTTAACCGTTCGTGATGGTACCTAATCATTTCGACTTTATTTTATGCTAGTATAAGTATCTCATCTGCGTATCGCAGGTTACTAATTCTCTGCCTATTTTAGTGATTCCTCGATTCAATTCGTCTATTACTTGTATCATTATATATTCAGAATATTTGTTGTTTAATAATCATGATAGTA